>NC_142670.1:37244981-37314981 GCF_964200805.1 Pocillopora damicornis | reverse complement strand
CCCTTAATACAACTGGGCCCTTCATTTTCCTGGTCTTTGGTTTTTTATTTCTATTATTTTCACGAGACCATATTCCACACATAAACAATGCGAAATTACTAAAGGCCAGAACTTACTCGTCAAATTGACGTGATCGAAAATGCAAGATTTCTTCCAAAACGCTAAATTATAATTAAAGTTACCTTGAGGCCACACATTTCGGAAACCGGATTCATCCTGGCAACAGGTCGTGCTTCTAATCTCTTACTCTACTGAGAAGATGACAGAAAAATCAGTTAAATAACTGTTTACTTTATCTCTGGTCTGAACGTGTTCTTTTCGATATCAGTTACACAGGAAGCTCAAACCTTCATCTCAGGTAAACAGTTCGTATCTTGCAGCAGTTGAGTTTGCTAATCAGGGAAGCTGTTTACACAAATCCCTTCGAGGCTACAATGGACTCTACGAAGAGACCTTCTGCAAAATGCTCAAACGATGCTTTTCACAGATGTTCTTTAATTCTTTCTTTCGTTTCAATTCTGCTGATTGTGGCGCTGTTCTTGAGGATAGAAACAATAAACAGGAAAACGAAGATGAACGAACTTCGCATTTCAGATGTTGAAAGTCACCTTAAGATCGCCGTTCTGATGAAAAGAGCAGGTAACGAGGGGAAACCGTCAAAGGGTAGGTAAACTTCTACTTGCAAATTGATGATAATTTGCTTTAAGAAATTCGGTTTCATTGCCTCCAGTAATTTGGAGAGATTTGGTTTCATCTTAGCGATGCAGTAATTCACAACAGAGATTCGAAGAACGCAATCTTTGTACTTAATGAGAAACACTAAATGCTATTCTGAGTCATTTCTTTCCATGTTTTTTTTATCTCACAATGACTATTGGCGCCTACCTGGATGGAAGCTTAGCATGGATACACATACAATTCTTCATCGACCAGGGGTGGAAGCTGAATAATGGGACCTTAATTATTCATTATTCATCGTGTTTTTTTTCGAATTATTTATTACTCTTTTTAAATTTTGTTTGGTATTCATTCTTCCCTATTCCTTGAACGTAGGCAAGATTTTTCCTTGTTAGACTCGATTTCAGGTTTAATTCATGATTATACATATGATTAAAAGTATCACACTGTCGCACCATGCTACACGCTACTGCCACACCGTGCTAAACACGGCGACCTTTTTATCAAACTAAGCTGGTGTTGTTTTTTCCGGTGCTATGGTTATTATTATCACGATGTATTTTTCGCTTTAACGGCAACTAGTTTCTTCCGCAAGCAACTCCATCGTCGCACATACCTTTCTTTCTCCAGTTCTTGGTGACAAATCTATACAAACATAACCTGAATGAAGTTTGGAAAAACCACAAAATAGGCAAAAGATAAAAAACATCTGTATGGAGCTTTTACATGATGAAGTGGGACTTTGTATGTAAAAAATAAAAGACTTATCTCTATTAACAAGCATAATGCCTGTGTTAGTGTTCTCTCGTTTAGAGCCATTCCGACTGCTTCAAGATGATACAAAGTTAATGGAAAACTGTTCATTACTAGATATCAAATAAATTTTCTCTTTCTGATATTCTTGATGGAACTACGTAGCTCCAAATGCAATGTCAGTGGCTGTTTTTGCAAACTTGAGTCGAGCCCAGACCTGTAAGCATGTAGATTGCAAAATCTGTCAAAAGACGACAAAAATATAACCTGATGCCTATGACAGGGAAAATGGGCTAAGTCACGCAATTCGAAGTAATGTAACAATCACAAGGAGGTGAAAGAAATCAACTGAAACATTTCCTCAACAGCTCAAAACGTCAAAAGAACGTCAGAAAAAAAAGGCAAAAGCTGGAAAAAAAAAAAAAAAAAGACACGGGTGTTAAAAATAGGAAGAGACCAAAGCGGACTGTTATCGAAGATAAACTTAACAAACACTAGACCAATGTTGTTGGTAGGTCTAGTTTTGAGTCTCAATGTTGAGTGTCCTCAAGATGTCTGGTTATAAAATCAAAACAGCTGTAAGCGTGTTGCTGAACGTCCCAACCTACTGCTGACAAACACACGTTTAGGAGGTTCACCAGACGAATCCTCATCGGACACTTCTCTATTTTCGACGTGTTCATCGTCAGAGTCAATGTCATTGTTATCGCCACCTTTCAACAATCGTTCAATTCTATCGGCTTTTTCTTGAGGGAGTTTATAAGATCTCCATCCGGAAGCATCAGTAATGATCCCGTCAATACGCACATGGTCGGTAAGCCTCAGAGAAAACGAACTTGTCGCCAGTGTCACTGCTGTCGAGCCACAAACTGTGCATGACGTTGTCAGTAAACACTAATTCATTTCCCTTTCTTTCCTTGACGAGGAGATCCTTTAAAATCAGGGCAAGGAAAAACCCCCACTTGTGTGGTGAAATTTACTGTCTTTCGTTGTAAATATTAGAAAATGAAGGCAATACTGTCTTAATGAAAACATTGACGATTCCCTCTTTATCAAATGAGACAAACGGGAACGAGTTTTGAGTGATATAACTAAGCCAAGCCTGCCACCGTCATTTTGGATCTCCGCCTGGGTAGATTTAACTCACGTGCTAGACAACGTATAATCAATAACAAGATAGAATTTCATTTCAGGCTTATTTATCAATTTTGTGGTGTGTAACTTTCGCATTTTAGTACGTTGTATGTATGTTAAATCTTCAAATTGTCTTGAAACTTAAAAGAAAATTGTTCTTTAAAAATTCACTGAAAATCAGTAGCTAAAATTGTTTGTTTAGGTGTTATTTGATTTTCGTGTTAACTTGTTATTTCGTCAGTCGCCGGCATCTTCTATTGCTTCACACAGGAAAAACACACGCGACGAAACGTAATGATCAATTTTGTCCTCAATCTCACGCCATAACAGAAAAAGCTTTTGAACATCTGTAAACTCCGAGCGCTTCGCAGTAAGTGATATTTTCAATGAATCTTCGGATTGTTTTCAAGTTCAAGGATTGTAAATTACAATTTTATGAAAAACGAAGGTTGTTCTGTTTTTATTTAGTGTGAATCCTTGCATGCCTGCCAGTCGCTGGCGCCGCTTGTTGAAACTAAAACGAAAAAAAAAAACTCTTTTAAGATTATCATTGGCTTCTTTTTCACCCCACCACTATTCTTAGCAACAAAGGTCGCCATTTCGTCTGTTTATTGCTCGCCAAAAACTATCAAATGCACTCAAAAGCCTAAAATCTAAAAAAGGTTTACGGGAATCGACCAATCGAGCGAGCGAGCGAGCGAATGCCATTTCCCACATCGTATCGATAACTCGCTCTTGCGCATGCGCGCAATTCACGAGTTAAAAATGACCTCAATCCATACTCTTCATAAGTTTTCTGACACAAGATGCGCGCAGGAGTGGAGTCATGAGGAACTTATTTAACTGCTGCGTACCTTTTCTTATCACAAAACGTGATCATCAAAGCAAGTCCTTTTTTTAGACATAAAATGGTGATCGCGATCCTTATCGATGCCGAGAATCGTTATAGACAAGAACATAGACAGTGGTTCTCAGAATGGCCTGTAGTTGTATTATATTATCCTAATCCTCACATCATAAAGCGGACCCCACTTTAGATCCAAAAACTTGATTTTGTCTTTGTTTTTCCAAGCTGATCTGACCTGTTGAAAAACACTTTCATTACCGTCGCCGAGGTTAATCATTTCGGTGCAAAAATAACAATGGCAACTTTTGCGCGGACATAATATTTTGCAAAAATGAGCATGCTATCTTTATCGCACGCAGCTCTGCCAAAACCTCAGCCTGAGTAACGGTCTTTTTCGTTTCCTTTTAGCAAAGTGTAAACGAACCGAACATAAGAGCCTTTTTTTTTTGCACTATCAGGCGCCTCACCTTCCCTCTCACACCAACCCTGAGAAAATAGAAAGAGTAGCGAGGACTCCTGTTCCGTCGTCAAATTGGTACGCTGCCGCACCGGCGGCGATCGACTTATTATTGAAGGGAAAAAAAGCGATCTTTGTTGGCCATGTTGAAATCATGAAGCTTGGACACTTAGTACCAAACTTTGACTCAACAAGTGGAGATTTAGTTGTTATTAAGAACAGGACATCGAATCGATATGATAAAGCACAGGTGAAAGGTCAAGTCGGTTGGCTGTCTATTCCCAGTAAGGATGAGCGAGATTTTGGGAAGGACTACATAAAATTAAAGTCGTCTCTAGTTACTCTAAACTTTTGGAGCTAATTTAAGGAACAACATCCTTAAAAATCAATTTCTCCAAATTTCCTTTACTACTCGATCATAATCGATCTACTAGGGAACTGCTTCGCAGTGTTTGAAATTGTTAACTTGATTTGGACGTAGTAGCTTCTCAATGGCGATGCGCACCACTTTATGATCATGATGGGAGGAAATGTCTGACTGGAATTCTCCGATTATTTCGTCGAAATACGCATACAGTATAGAAATCCGTACCTCGATGTATCCTTCCGGCGCCTTTCGGTGATTGCGACCTGGATAGGGAGAAGGAAAAAAGGATGAATAGTCGAAAAAATTTTGTACTTATGTCATGAAGAAGTTTACTCGATGTTTCTGAATGACTTTTCATTATCGTCATCATCGTATCACAAATCGATCTCAAAATCTGTTTGGCGCTGGCCTGCTGGTTGACCGCCTTCAACGGCGCCGTCTTTCAGGTGAACAGGAAAGTTCGCTGAGGGAAAGATGTTTATCATATCCAAAGCATAAAAAAGATAGCTTCGAATAGACTTGAAATCGGCGCGTGTTTGAAACAAACCAAAATAGATATAACATTGCCTTACCGTTGATCGCGACTTCTTTTTTTCTCTTCCTTGCTTTTACCTATTATGGCTGAGCACAAAACAACTTTCACGCGAATCAAACGTCAAACGTTGCCATAACAGGACATTTGACAGAAAACCTGTCAAGCTGTCAAGCTATCAAGCTGTGAAGTTGTCCTACAACTCGAAACACTTCCGGTCAGAAGTTTAGCCGGGAGATCTTTTGCGTCTCTTGTAGTTTTATTTTGCACATTACTGATTTCACTTTAAAAAAAACCTTCTGAAGACATATCAGAAAATAGATAACCAAGACAATCGAATGAAAAAGTGGTATTTATTATTCCATTGGTATGACTACGTTATTCATTATTCCGGGGTTTGCAAACTGAACCCAATTATTCTTTGTTTACTTTGAACAAACCCGTTATTCATTATTCATTATTCAGCTTCCACCCCCGATCATCGATCAATGTGTTTACGACGGTAGTTTTGCATGAATGGCATGGGTATTGTATCGATAACATTTATTCTAAGAGGCACCCCAAGTTAAAAAATTTTGTTAACTGCTCAATAGTGAGCAGATTATTACACACTCAAATTTAATAGTTTCATTCTCTCTATAGAATTGTGTTCTTAGGTTTATCAGTAGGGAAGGTACTGCAAAAGTTTGTTATTTGTAAATTTAATTCTAGATTTTGCGACATTCGTCTTATTCTCATCGCAAAACCTTTTATTACTCTTTGGGATAATATATGTGATTTCCACCAATTCATCACTAAAACTCTGCAAAACTCTAAGAAAAGAGAAGATTGCTTTATACCAAACTACCAACAAGTCCTTATAGTAAAGGTGCAAACGTTAAAATTGCAATAGCGTCTGTGAATACTTTGCTGCTAGGTTTAGGGCTAAGGATCGGAAATTCCGGGAGCTCTGTTGTCCGGATAAGGAAACGTGAAGCAACTGGTGGATGATTCATGCTAACCAGTGAGTATCATTAAGCACTGGCACAGGTCAACTTAAAAGGCACACGTATGACTCAACAGTAGAGGATCGACAACGGGAATTGGCGAAGTTTTCAACAACAATTTTTTGGACAGTGTTTAGGTACCAGTTTCGCATTCGTATGACAAAACATAAAGAAAACGCTACGACCCAGCGTAAAATGTTGACATAAAAATAGCCAGTCGAAAAACCGCTCAAAAGAACCTTTATAATCGAATTAAAATTACATTAATCCATAGCATTTACTAATACAGCCACCTTCCACCCCTCCCTGCGTACAAATAGTTCGTCTTCCACCCCTCTGTCAGTAACAACAAGGTGCTACTTTTAATTAACATGCGTAGTCAACTGTACCGCGGGCACGCCAACGCCACGGCTTTGTCCAGTAGTCCAGTGGTCAGTGCACTGGGCTCCGAGTCAGACGACCTAGGCTCTAGTCCTGGCCGGCGCAAGGCGTTGTGCCCTTGAGACGTGCGGGGAAAAAATGCGAGCTCCGCTTTTAGGCTTGTCTAAATCTAAATATTTTTTCACCGTATAGTGCCCTTTCTGAGGTTATCAGCTACTGCGCTCGGAAAATGTATGACATAGTGCTTAAGACACGAAACCAAGTTCGTCTAATGCCTAAAAAAGAGATATTCCATATCGAACGTCGTAACAGATCCGCACATCGCAATTGATTCAACCGTTTGTAGACACTAAGTGGGATAAGTTTAAACGCAGAACTGAGTTTAGCAAAATATAACAGGCTCCTGCATGGACAAATGTAATCGTTTTTAAAAGGGACTAGCATCTAAGTTCACCTGAATGTCACCCCTGAATCAAGCATTATGGTCATGAGAATAGAGGAAATAAACACCAAATAAAGAACCTTTTGATTGTTCAACTAATTCTCCTTGTCACCGTCTTAGTAAATGTATGGAGAATATGCATACTGATGTTAAAATATTAACGGTTAATATTTTTTGTATGTGTAACGTACAGATTTTGAAGGCGGGGTGGAAACACAAAATGTGGATCACCACCAAAGACAGAAAAGAAATGCTGCTCTGAGTCCAACAGCAGGAACTGTTACTTTAAATTTACAACAAATCCGCCAAGAAATAAATAACAAGTTCAATGAAGTTTGTAAATCCTCAGAAACAATATGCCAGGCAGGACCCCCGGGACCGCCAGGAGCCCTTGGATATCCCGGATATAAGGGAGAAAAAGGGGCCTCCGGAAAGGAAGGACCACCAGGCCCATCGGGGCCTATTGGGACTCCAGGCGTGGTTGGCAAGAGAGGACCTGTGGGACCTCAGGGAGTAAAGGGTGATAAAGGCGACAAAGGGTCCGCTGGAGCTCCAGGAGTTAGAGGAAAGACTGGAACGAAGGGTCCTCAAGGACAAAAAGGATCTCTGGGCTTAAAAGGGAACAAAGGCATCAGAGGATTGGTTGGTATTCAGGGACCAAAGGGAGAATGTGTTGTTCCACCGAAGATCATTGTGTATCCAGTATCCCAGGAAGTCTTTATCAATGAGACAGCAATATTCTTCTGTTGGGTTCAAGGCCAGAAGTCTTCCAAAATAACATGGCGTAGATTTGGAGGTACTCTATCTGATGCTACCGTGGAAGATGGTGCGCTTCGAATCAACAGCGTACAAAGGTCACATGTGGGGTCGTATATGTGTTCAGCTAACACTGGTCTCGGAAATCTAAGAGGTTTCAGCACTTTACAAGTAAAAGGTATGGATCCCTCCCTCACTCCCTCATTTTTCTGATTTTTTATAATATGTTTCTTTAACACCAGTGTAGACTGCCACTTGTAAATGAAATACACATTTTTGTCCTTCCACAGTGGGCCGTCGACATTGAGTGTGTTTAGATAGTAATTTAGCTCCTTTAATACCGATCACGGGAAAAGTTATGTCTACTTGATAATGTTAAAAAGTATACTAGGTTTTAGTTGTATATTCTTGCTATTTTTAACGCTAAAGGTTTTCTCCGATGTTACCAAAAGTTGCTGTTGCTGACGGTTGCTATTGATCACATGATGTTGTTTATTACATGTCGGTTTTTGAATCGATTTTACTCTACCTTCAGAGCCACCAACATTTGTCAAGAAACTACCATCTTTGGTCATTGTAGATGAAGGCTCCGTTTTAAGTCTCTGTTGCGAGGCTGTGGGCTCTCCTCCTCCTAACGTGGAATGGTCACGCGCTCGTCAGTTGCACTCCGCTGATACATCATTGGCTTTCGAGGAACAAGGCTGCCTCGAATACAACCCTGTTGGGTTCAACAGCGACGGGAAATATGTCTGCCGCGCAAGAAACCGCTTCGGACTGGCAGAAACAACAACGACAGTAGTCGTCAAGACAAAAGGTGTCTTTAAATCAATAATATGACTTGCCATCATTCCAGTTATCAAATACCCATTGCATACCAATCCGGAGACCAATTCTGTCATGACAGTAACACCAATAGCCTACTTAAATTAACAAAAACTGTACAGAATTCCAAAAATACAAACACTTGTTACATGGTTAAGCATCTCGGAGCGCTCTTTTCAATAATCAAAGATTTATAAGAGCGTCGTTAAAACTGACTGAGGTCACGTCCCTGATTGTCATGATCTCCGACAATATCTTGCACGTGAGACTCATAATGATGATTATAATACATGAATAGGTGGGTCAATAACACCAATAAACAAACAAACAACTACATGCCCTAGCTCCTGGCCTATCCCGTGAGTAACTAGCCGGTATCTTCGTTGAAATGTGAAAAATCCTAAGTTTAATACATTTGTCGTGATATTGTCTAGATTCAGGCTAGCGGTTATCTCATTACTAATATCTAGGCGACCGTATAAAAAAATTGGCATCCAACAATTTTTCACTGTCGGTGTGATTTAGGTTTTTCGTTTAGTTCTGTTCTGTGTGCTTTCTTGTTCTTGTGTGTTCTTGTGCCTCCCTTTCTAGAACGAGAACCACAAAAACATGTTGATATCTTCGTAAATATTTCCTCCCTTTTCTTATTCATTATCCATGTCTTCTTTTTATCAACTTTCAGTACATTCTTGTGAAGAAGTTTCAAAGAAAAGAATGGAGAGACTTCCCGGAAGCTTTGAGCTTTTCGCGGTCAATTTTCGATATAAAGTAAGTCTAGAGCCTTTATTTCTTTTTCAGAATAAATACTTCCAAAGGTTCTTAATAGTAGCAGGCAAGTCAAGAATTTGAAGAAAACGACAAAACTTTTAAGTTTGTAAAACATGTTTCGACAGAAACTTCTGTTTGAATTTATAGTGAGTAGAAAATGCTAATTATGATAAATGCCGACAACAAGAAAGAGGCAAAGCATGAAAGTGTGAGGGTTAAAAGGATAGTTTTAGATTTACATGGTGTGATTGTTGATTCGAAGAGGGTTATATATGAATAGCCTCTTTTATCTTTTACACTTTCACTATAAATTTAACTTCCAACGCTTTGTACATTAATTAAATGAAGATGACAGAAGTTTCTGTCGAAACATGTTTTACAAACTTAAACGTTTTGTCGTTTTCTTCAAATTCAGAATAAATTAATTATGAATTATTGCTTTAAAGACGATCTCGTAAATAAAACAATTTTTGCTACTTTTCCTGTCCTTGGTTTGTTTTGTTGTTTGTTTTTGTTTTGTTCGGTGTTGAATTTTTCTGTTGTGTTCTCTTTTATTTCCTTTCCGGACGAGAGCTTTTTTAAGCGAAATAAAGAGTTCAATGTAGTTCGACTTTTCTTTCAGCCTTACTGACAGTATAAACTTTAATAAAAAAAATGTTAATAGTCGCCATCTTAGCATCACCCAGGAATCCAAAGATTATAAAATATTTCTCCGTCGAGAACATTTCGTGGCACATACCAGCGAGAAAGCGCGCATTTTTCAATGGGTTGCACCTATTTATATTTTCCAGTCAAAAATTCAGTCGCGATGACAATTAAAAAAATTACACATTTGAATTAAAAAGAGACTCTTAGCGAAAGAATAACCTTTCCTGATGTGAAGAGATGCCTTCTCACTTTCACTCTCACCTCTCCTACCCCACCCCTCCTTCTCACTAAGTGCAAGAGTTACGACTAGATCCCAAACCTCCTGGTGAATATTTCAATTTTTTATCTTATGGATTAAAGCTGTTAGAGTACTTCATATCTATCAAGGTATTTTATCAATTCCTCACCAATCATAACCAAAATAAGAAATGCCCTGCTTTTGATTGTAATCTATTTGCAATGTACTTTTAGGTCTATTGTGATATCACAGCAAGTCTTGAAGGATGGACCCTCATCGCTCGATTCTCAAACAGCGATGGCAAGAATTGGATGCGTGACGATGGTAGATGGTGGTATAACCAGCAAACTGCCAATGGAACAACAAATGATCCATCAGTAAACGCTGATATGATCTCACCAGCATTTTGGTTGGTCAGAGGAAGCGAATTTAAGATCACGCGCAGTGACGACCCCAGCCACACCCCTCTGTTACAGACCACAGGTAACTGTTTGGGTGGACAAACATTCCGATCTAAAATCACAAGTTATGGCGACTTTAGAAATGGCAAGGTCTGGGCCAGTGATCAGTGTCTGGGAAGTTGTACGGTTCAATATGGCGGACAGTACAAGTCAACAGACGGGTTTCAACAAGCTGATTGCAGTGGAAGCATCCAAAGTGCTGACAAGATCGGCTTCTGGTGTGACTGGGATACTGGGGATGGAGCAGTGATGATGATTGGTGGAGGAGGAAGTAGCTGTGCACGTGCTGATCATGGGATTGGGATCACAGAAACTAACGAAGCTTCTTTTGTTGACCTGAGAAGCAGTGCTACTGAATATGACTTTGGTTATGATGCTCAAACAAAGAACGCTCCAACCCAGTCTTACTCGTTGAATTTGTGGATCCGTTAGGAATTACAAGTTACTTCTTTTTCGCTGATAATTTTGCGCAAAACTGATGAACTTTGGGATACATAATAGCTCCAAAGGATATAAAAAGAAATACAGTAACTTTATTTAGTCCATGGTATAAAATCAGGATTGATAAAATAGTCAAAATGCAGTTAACATTCTTCACCAAACCGTAGCTAAAACAAATGTTAACATTCCTGAGAATATCAGTTAATACTTAAAAGTCCCTGATTTCCATGAACGCGGTGCATTTAATGGATTATAGATTTTCTCGCACGATATTGCTGCAGCTGGAATTATGGAGGAGAGAGTTTATGCTTGCTGCAGCTTAACAGGCAAACTATTCCCCAATACTGAACCCCTAAAAATGAGGCAGTGTGGAGCTTATATGCCCTCAGGATTCCTTACAGAATAATGAGAGATTTCACTTCGCAAAGAGAGTGTAGACCATGGCCGCAATTTTCAAGTTTCTGCTGGCAATATGCAGGGCATTTGTTTCAATTTCCCCAAAACGATACTGCAGTACCACAATAACACTTTTTTTTATGGCGTATTTAAAAGATTAAAGCCCTTCAAATGAAACCTAACGCCAAATTCTCGTCAGAAGGTACCGATGCCAGAACAACAAAGTCTCTTCCTTATTTAACCTTGGAGATTTAGTAAGTGCAACTTGTTTCATAGCGGCATTATCAATAACAAGGGAAGGAGCTGTACTAAACGTCCCTAACCTTTGCATTAAGGCAATAAACATAAATTATGTTTCACATTTATCAAGAGTCAGACTTTTTGTTATTAGTTTATGATATCTTACTACTCGTAAACTTTTGCAAGTTCCTCCTTTAAACGCGTTCAAGATGTGCAACCTTATTACCGGCAAATGGTAAGAGCGTATCGTCCAAATACATCCTCTATTGACCATAGGAAAGACAGAACTGTATGGAAAAAATACGAGCTAAAAATTGACGGATTATATAAAACATTTATTACCCGCTAATGATCAAATTTACCTTTCAAAGATCTTTTTGGGACGATCGAAATAGAACAAGGAACTACTGTAACCCTCTGCTGCGTGGCCACAGGTTCCCCTCGTCCCAGAGTTGAATGGTCTAGGCATCAAAGGTCCACTTTGTTATCTCCCCGGTTTTTCCAGGAAGACGAATGTCTCGCAGTAAATACTGCAAAAGAATATGGTGAAGATTACACCTGTCGAGCCACAAACAGTAACCACGGCGATTGGTACGAAATTAATGGGTATTGTAATTATTTCTTCAATTGTAGATCTTAAACACATTTCTTCCGTATGTTTCTTTTCTCATTATTACATAACTGGAGAGGAAAATGTTTAGCAAAGGTCTTAGAATGGTAAGTACAATCTTTTTTAATCGAAAAACGAAAGCTGTGTAACAAGTTAAAAGCATTTAAATAATTTGACTTAAAATTTCTTGAAATTTTGTGTTCCGCATCTAGTTAGTTCTTGTGACAAGATTCAGCATGGATCCTCTCGCAAAACTGATGGGATGTACTATCTACTAGCCAAAAGCGCTCAACTAGTCTTTCCTGTAAGTCTGAAGCGTAGCAAAATATAATATCTATTCCTCTCTCTAAATAGCGACAATGCAGCCGAGCCAGTCAGCAACCGCGAAAAATTCAATTTCCAACTAAAGTAACGGATCAAGGCTGTATTCACGCGACAACTGGAAACTTCCAGACTAGATCTATGATACAAAGAAACAAAGAACAACAGAGGCTCTATGGCGAGCGAAGCCCATTGCAAGGTTCAATGACGTGTTACAAAACATGACGCTAAAGATGTTGCTGACCCTAGCAGTATGCAAGACGCTTGTCATATGACCTTCATAATGGGCCTTACTCACCATAGAGTCTCTGCGGCTCAGTGGAAGAGCATCCGAGCGCGGAATCCGAAGGTGTGAGGTACGATTCCCCATAGGGACTCAGAATTTTTCCTTGTCCCACGTTCGTGACAAGAAGAAAAAAACATATTTCTCTATTTCTTTACCGAACTAAAATTTATCATATTTTTCATTATTCTACTGACAATTTGAATTGTTAAAAATATCTTTTCAAGACATGAAACAATGCATTTTTTTTTTAGGTCTACTGCGAACTGTCAACAGACGGTAGAGGCTGGACTCTCATTGCCCGCTTTTCAAATAATGACGTCAAGAACCGGATAACTGATACTGGCCATTGGTGGTAGGACCGTTCAAGTTGCCACTGGAAAGACAGAGAGTCCCTTTATAAACTCTGACATGATCTCACCAGCATTTTGGTTGGTCAGAGAAGTGAATTTAAAATCACGCGCAGGGGCGACCTATGCCACACCTCTTTTACAGACCACAGGTAACTGTTTGGGTGGACAAATATTCCGATCTAAAATTACAAGTTATGGCGACTTTAAAGATGGCAAGCCTTAGGCAACTGATCAGTGTCTGGGAAGTTGTATGGTTCAATATGGTGGACAGCACAAGTCAACTGACGAGTTTCAAAAGGCTGAGTGCAATGTAAACATCAAAAGCGCCAACAAGATCGGCTTCTGGTGTGACTGGAGTGCTGGGGATGGATCAGTGATGATGATCGGTGGAGGAAGAAGGAGCTGTACCCGTGCTGATCATGGGATTCTATGATGCTCAAACAAAGAAAGCTCCATCCCAGTCCTACTTGTTGAATTTATGGATCCGTTAGAAATTATTAACATCTTTCTTTTTCGAACTAGTTTAGAACTGAAGAACGTTGAATAGGGTGATGTTGCTCATTTCTTGTCACATTATTATCCATTTTCGTTGTCAAACGTACATAAAAACTTATACCTCCATCGTTGTACAAGAGAGTGAGTGGGGGGTCGGTTGGAACCCCTTTGTGTTTTCGTTAAGTTGCAATATTTTGAAAATTTTTTTACCTTTAATAGATAGCCTTTTGTGTCGTCTCTAAGATGCTGTTAATATTATGGGATGCATATGCAAATTGAACTGCTTGGATTCGGTGACGTCATCTGACATGGCACATTGTTTTAGATTATTCGTTTTTTTTACTATACATATCAAACTCTTTCCCCAGTGCGACGAACATTTGTTTTTCTCGGTTCCAGGTGTACGCAACCACGTAACCCCTAATGCGCATGCTCTCCGTTACGAATTTTCAAAATAGCGGACAGGCCAAAGAGGGAAATGAAAAAAACAAAGCGATTTTGCAATGAACACTCAATATACACCCTCGTTAGAAAGGCGAATCCACGGAAGAAAGATATAAAACTGTATGATATTGAGATTGATATGATATTAAATCGATACCGAGGACCCGTTTCCAACTTGCTAAGAAGTGCATTTAGTTGCCTTCCTCTACGATTACTAACTTTCTTGACAGCTTTCTGAAGACAGAATACTTTCTTTCTGAAGACTTCTGATATGCGGCTATTGACTATTACACCTCGTATATCTGATTGCTCAAACACTTTGTTTACGATTGTTGAAAGGAACGACTCATGGTTCTCCGTCTTCGTCTTTACATTGCTTTGAAATAGTATAGATCAGTAAGCTGAAACGAAAAATTAATCAGGGAAGTTTACGAAAAATCCAGCAAACAAGCTTAAAAGGGGCATTTATTTAGACTTCATATTTCAACGAACCTCACAAATCTTACCTGTTCATCTTGTAAATAAACGATGGCAGATTAATTCTCGAAGCGCATTCTGAGTTTCTCGATCCCTCTCCTACTGCTTTCACGCTTACAAAATAGGAAAAATCAAAAGGAGGAAATAAAGCTGTTTTGAAACGCCATTTGACGAGCGTAAATCTGCTTTTTGTTCGACACTTTACATATCAAAACAAAGGAAATTTGTTCCTCTTTTTGATTCTGACGGTACATTTTTAGTTTGCGCCTGCGTAAAAGAGATATCGCCCGAGACCCTTCGCTCGGTCGTGTTTTGATCAAAAACGCCTTGTTAATTTCACGCAACCGCTCGGAGAAAAGGTAAAAATGACGAGGGAAAAACTTTACCTTCAAGTTAGAAAATTAGCGAAATAGAAAGCCACAATTTTATAGTTTAATATTTCAGAGGTACATTGAATGCTTTTTCCGTAGAGAATCCGCACGATGGTAAAACATTCGAAAATTAAATTAAAACATTCGAGTGGGATGTTGAAGTGGGCGTGGTCACTACATTCATGTTAAGACTATTTATACCCCATGGGTTTGATATGTTTTGGGGGTATTCAAGCCAACAGAAGCTATCGAACTTGGCTGGAAAATAGAAAATTAGGCTAAGGGTTTACTGTATTTCACTTTGAAAATGTAAAATTCATCAGTCCACTATAATGACTTTCGATTCTAATTCGTTACATTAACTAATTTCGGTTTCACTTTAAGAACCCGCGGAACAGGTCATATGACAAGCGAAAAATTTGCACAGCACGTCACGCAATACATTAAGCTGTGTTTATCCAGTAGATTTAGATGCTCGCAAGGAAGTTTTGGGTTTGTCGCTCAAAACCGTTGTGGTCCATAACAGCGTAAAACCATTAATGATGAAAACAGATTGGCTGAAAGGAGGGCTCGTCCATTGCGTTAAGTGTGCTAAACTTGGAAGAAACTGCCAGAACTCCTTCAGAGTTTATATACAATTTTAACGTGTTTATGTGTCCTTTTAAGCAACGCAATATGTCTGTAATGACCGGTGTGCCAAATTTTATGCTTTAATTTCGATCTTCTCCACACTGTGCGTAGTTCATGACCTGATATTTCAACGAAAATTATCGAGGAGGCGCCTTCTGATCACCTCTGTTTGCTTTGTAAGTCACGCAAGCGTGCAAGCGTTACGACTGATCACGCTTACGCAACGTTCGAGGACAACTCGGCATCCATTCTCCATTCAATTGTTATCAAAACCTAAAATCCTCAACGTAGAAGATAAAAAAACAAATTTTGAACGGTCAAAAGGAGATCTTGGTCAATGTTCAGAATTATGCAAATGTCTTTGACATGATCGTAGGTGAGTAAGTACATGGATTTGCGTTGTTTTTAAGATATTGGTGGATGGAAGCTACAGATATACCCGCGGGTTTGAGGCAATCGGTGACTTTGTTGGTTTAAAAACTATGCACTGATATGCTTTTTTAGCCCGATTAACGCCTGTATTTTGAGAATTCTCCAGTACAAAATGGTAAGTTTTTTATATGCAAATTAAGGTCGGTCTCCTCTGAAGTTTCCATATTTTGTCTTTGAACTAACTGAATACATCTTGTAAATTGTAGCAAGACAGAATTCCGTGAGCTATATTATTACAGTCGCTGCGCGCTGGACAAAATCTGTGAAATTTACGCTTCCGATCGCTGTCCACAGGGGTAGTCTAACCAAAAATCATTTTTGGCTTGTGGCGACGTAGAGGAAGAGAATTGGAGAACAACTAAACAACTTTTTAAATAAATGTCCTAAACTCTGTTCTGGAGCAAAAAATATGAGAAACATTTTTGGCCCGACGGGAAGTCGAGAAGACTGCTATTAGCGAGAGTGGAACTTAACAAGAAAGATGTTCGGAATTGCGCCTGAATGTTTCTCGGGGAAAAAAAACATGCTGAACAATCACCTTTCAAAATCATTAGCGTGGGTTGTTAACTGATCCATCCTAAGCGGCATGGACAACCATGCTTTAAATAATTTGTTATGCTAAAAAAGCCAAATAACATTAAAAATTTACTGCTCTGCGTCACAGAAACAAAGTTAACAAATCACCTTTCAAAATCATGAGCGTGGGGATATCTGATCTATCCTAAGCGGCATAGACAATCACGCTATAAATAATTTATTTCACTAGAAACGCCAAATAGCTTTAAAAATTTATTGCTTTGCGCTGCAGAAACAAACGAGGGCGGTGGTCCTCTAATAGTCGTCGAATTAGGACCCACAACCTTGATGTCCAGTCGCGCAACATCCTAAAATCCTCAGCAGTGTGCAAATATTCTGTCGCTGTATATATTTCAGTCGTATGCGATGTATTTTAAAGAACAAGGCCTCATTTTCACGATGCTTCCCTTTGGTTTTGCGTCTTTTCTATTCTCATCATGGTTTCATTGCCGGGTTGTTGCAGACGAAGGTGATATAATTATTATCATGTTACTAGTTATATAGTAAACTGGATATTTTTGCTGGAATAGCATTCAAAGCTTTTAGATGAACTATATTTTCGGTTCATTTTTGGTAATGCTTAAAATTGTTACCAAAACACACATTAACTGTTCATCACAATACAGCAGAGTCCTATCATGAGATGGTTAACAACTTTATGGAGAGAGCATTGATATAGATGATGTTTCTGAGAATAACAGAAAAATATAAGAGGAGGAAGAAAGAAAAGGAAAAAAAGGAGTAGAGGAGCATGAGTGAAAATTTTGATTATCCATACATTTGATTCAAAGTTGCATGTTCTTGAAAAGTGCTACAACTGTTTCGTCCCGACAAAGCAACAATAAGTTTGAAAGAAATCAACTTCTACTGAAAGAAAGGAGCATCTTATGAACACTCATAATGTTGAAGAATCCATGACGATAAATCTGTTTCATCGATCCCTTTACTGAATTTTCTTATTGTTATTGTTCTCATAAAGAGTATAAGAAATATCTTTTCGTGAAAGCTAGCCAGCTCTAACTGGTTTATTTTCGGAAGTCACGTATGATGTTAGATTTTGTCAGTTTACAAATGCAAGATAGCAGAGAAAAACAGGCTTGGTATAATATAAAGGAGGTAATTCTCTAAAGAAACTGTGGTGCTGCGTCGGTGAGAGAGTGTAACAGGGAAATTTAGTGTTATCAACTGAGTTGGAAACGTAAATTGGCCACCGTAAAGAGTTTAAAGACTGCCGTTTCGAGCGTCAGCCCTTCTTCAGAGCGATGGACAAGGGGCGCTGAAAAAGAGCTAACGCTCGAAACGTCAGCCTCTAAACTCTTTACGGTGGCCAATTTACGTTTTGAAATCAATCAATAACACTAAACTACTTTGGTGTAATATAATTCGACTGTTTTAGATACTTTGATAAGATATCGAAATTTAAACACCTAAAAACTATGTGAAGGAGATAAAAAATTAATATACTTCTTACTGATCAATAATTCAAAGTTTTCAGTGAGGCTTCCTGTATGTGCAAGACGAATTTCAGTCTAAATATATATAACTAAACAGCAGGTTATCAATTGATATGTGATATGTTACAACAAATAATAAAAAGCCTTTAGAATTTTAACATATCGTTTTACGCTTATGCAAGTTCTTTAGAGTTTGTTATAAAATTGTTTAATTCAAATGCCGGGAAACTGATCACGGTGGTCTGATGAAGGTAGCATATAACTTCCACTTCAAAATGCAGTTTGGACTCCCTGAACTTTCAAGGAACTATTTCCATGCACTAGTGAAAATATCTATTTTACTGCATACTTCTCATGGTACGTAAAGCGTTTTAGACTGAATACTGATTAAAAATATTAATACACCTCTTACTAATCAATAATTCAAAGTTTTCAACAAGAGAAGACCTCCTGTATATGCTAATCAAATAATATAAACAAATTTCAGTCTAGGTGTACATAAATTTACGACAAAAAAATGATATTTAGCCCTTAGAATTTTACCATTTGTTTTACACTTTGGCAAGTTCATTTCAATTTGCTATAAAATCGCTTCATTCAAATACCAGGGAACTAATGAAATTTCAGTGGCCTGGTGAAAAACACTTACAACTTCCACTTTAAAACGCAGTTTGGACTCCTCGAACTTTTAAGGAACCATTTCCATGTACTAGTGAAACAGTTTTTCTACCGCAGGCTTCTCATGGTACGTAAAGCGTTTTAGACTGACTCCTGATTAAAAATGTTAATATACTTCAGACTGATCAATAATTCAGACTTTTCAACAAGAGTAGGCATCCTGTCTATGCTCATCAAGAAAATTGACCGAAAGCATTGCGTAAACGTGATCGGTCGTAACACTTGCGCGCTTGCGTGGCTTACAAAGTAAACGAAAGTGATCGGAAGGCGCCTTCTCGATAATTTTCTTTGAAACACAGGTCATAAACTACGCACAGTGTGGAGAAGATCAAAATTGGCAAGTTCCTTTCAATTTGTTATAAAATTATTTAATTCAAATTCATGGCTAGACCACCCGTGTGGACAGCGATCGAAAGTGTAAATTTCAGTTAGTTCACAGACAAAAAATTAATATGGAAACTTCAGCTGAAATATCTTTCACACCAGCGTGATCCGAAGACACCCTTCTCCTCCGATCAAAAATCATTTTTGCATGTGATGACGCAAAAAAGAGAATTTCAGAAGAACTAAACTATTTTTTCATTACATGTGTCCTAAACCCTATTCATGGGCAAAAAATAAACGAAACTTTTTTTTTAATTGACGGGAAGTCGAAACGACCGCTCTTAGCGAGAGCGGCACTGAAATGATACAGAAAAATTTCAGTCTAGGTATACATAGATTTACGACAGGTTTTCAATTGATATCTGATCTTTTACCAAACAAATAATAATTAGCCCTTAGAATTTTACCACATCGTTTTACACTTTGGCAAGTTCATTTCAATTTGTTATAAAATTGCCTAATTCAAATGTCAGGGAACTGATCAAATTTCGGTGACGAGGGAAAGATAGCATATAACTTCGACTTTGAAATGCAGTTTGGACTTTTGAGGAACTATTTTCACGTACTCGTGAAATAATTTTTCTACAGCATGCTTCTCATGGCACGTAAAGCGTTTAAGACTGACTCCTGATTAAATATCGTGCATGAGCAAAATACTTTAACCCTTTAACTTCCATGTGCATGTGACCAAGACAGAATTTCTCTTTACAATATCAATGCGATGTCAAGCAGAAAAGTGATGAGAATAAAGAAAAATATCGATTAGGGGATTACAGATTGATCCAATACCAAATTCTCCAAACTAACATCATAAGAACTGTATGGCAAACAGTACGAAGAATTACTAATAAGATTGTGGGAGTTAAAGGTTAAGTAATCATTTATCATTCCTTTCTTCATTTTTAGAAACAAAAGTCGTCGATGTGCGGGGTAAACCTCTTAGCCGAGGTACAGGTGAAGGGATAGCTTATGCCAAATTTAAGGCCCACAAGTTTTCCTACCTCAACGTCACTGCTATTGGCTCGGATTATGTTGGAAAGGGCAGCGAGTGTGGATTTGCTTGTGTCAACATTCCGTCGTGTTTTTCGTTTAACCTGGCTGCATTTCACGATATCCATGGCAAAGTTCTGTGTGAATTACTTCTATCGGATCTGTACAACAACTCAGACAAGCTTGTCCCAAGTCAGAGGCACCATCACTATAGCATCGCAGTAAGTTGGAAATGAAAAAAAATTTCACTCTCTTTTTGTGAAAGGAAAGGAGAGCAATTACAGACAACTGCTTATAGCGGTTTTTTTATTATTTTTTTTAATAATACGCCTAAACGCTAACTGGTTCAATCTGGCATCGGTATAATTAAGGCCATGTGTTTTTCTTTTGAAGTTTCTTCTTAGTGGAAGGAGGACACTGTGATTAATTCCAGAAGTAGGTAGAGAGGTTATCTGACCGAAAGACTTACAAAGAAATTTTATTATTAGCGGGGAAAGTTTCCTTAAAGATACTGACTCTATTTGTAAAAATAGAAAATATAGAATGATTGGCGACTTGTGTTGGTCGACCGAATGCCACATCTTCTCGTTTCTTTCTCATTGTTATAAGTTTTCTTTAGCCTACATGTTTTAAACGGCCTTGTCAGAACAATGGGAAATGTATGGCACAGTACGAGAAGAACAGTTACGTGTGCGTTTGCGCGAAAGGATACACAGGGAAACATTGTGAAACGGGTGAGATACAATTTAGTGTACATTTACAAAACTGCTTCAAACTTAACTGAAGGTGTAATTCTCTGAGAATGACTCAAAGCTTAGTTGTCTACCGCTTTCTTGATGTTATCGAATATTTCCAAATTGTGCCGTTAATTCACTTCCGAGTTAATTTCTTTTCATGTTCAGATATTGACGAGTGCATTGCTTCCATCTGGCCCTGTGACGTCAATGCAACCTGCCAGAACTCTTATGGCTCTTACACATGTTCCTGTAAATGTGGATTTTATGGAAATGGACAAGCATGTGTATATAGAGGTAAACCCTGTTTGTTATTTGTTGGTCACACTTCTTAGAGTCAGTTTAATAGTTAGGCTATAGCTAATTCCTCTCTACGAATTTCAAAAACTTCATATTTTTGAAATAGGCTTGAGCTCACTGATCAAAACAAAATTTTCATGTCGAAAGCTTCTGGCTTCCGGTGTAAAGCTTTCAAGGACTCATTTGAAAAGGAGCGAGAAGATAAAGTAACAGAAAATGTACGGTTTATAAAATAAAGGATTATTGTTTTGCAACAGCTAAGATTTATTATCTACTTCACATTTTTCAACTTTCTGGCCCATTGTGGATATCCGATGGTAAAACCGAGGAAGTGCCCCACCCACCCCCCTTTTTTTTTCTTCTAGGAAACTAGAAAGCGGGGCTCTGAAAATTGCTATCGGTGTCCTCAATCCTCGTATTTATATTGATCTACCTCTGGTTCAAAAGTTGGCCTGGAAAAAGTGTCTTAATCTACGGCTAACGGTTGATATCTTTCCATTATGATCGACAGAGAAATTTTTTTTTCTTTTATTTATCACTACTAAGAAAAACAGAAGAAGTGTGAGATCATTGCACAGTTTGTTTCAAGCTAGAAAAAGAATACAGAACTATCCTCTACAATTTCCCATCATATGCCAGAAAGACGTAGACATAAAATTAAAATGTCCATGCACTATTAACAAAAACCTGAAAAGATGAGAACTGTTCTTTCAATGCAGGCTGGACTCTTATCGCTCGATTCTCAAACAGCGATGGCAAGAATTGGATGCGTGACGATGGTAGATGGTGGTATGACCAACAAATTGCCATTGGAGCGACAAACAACTCTTCAAAGAACGACGATATGATTTCAACAGCCTTTTGGTCGGTCAGCGGCAGAGAATTAAAAATCACGCGCAGTGACGACCCCAGCCACATCCCTCTGTTACAGACCACAGGTAACTGTTTGGGTGGACAAACATTTCGATCTAAAATCACAAGTTATGGCGACTTTAGAAATGGCACGGTCTGGGCCAGTGATCAGTGTCTGGGAAGTTGTCCGGTTCAATTTGGCGGACAGTACAAGTCAACAGACGGGTTTCAACAGGCTGAGTGCGGTGGAGACATCCAAAGCGCTTACAAGATCGGCTTCTGGTGTGACGGGAGTGCTGGGGATGGAGCAGTGATGATGATTGGTGGGGGAGGGAGAGGCTGTGCACGTGCTGATCATGGAATTGGGATCACAGAAGGTGGCGCTGCTTCTTTCGTTGATTTGGAAAATGAAAATGACTTTGGTAATGACGCTTGGACCCCCAACCCCCAGTCTTACTCGTTTAATTTGTGGATCTGTTAGGAATTACAAGTTCCTACTTTTCCGCTGATATTTTTGCGCAAAACTGATGGACGTTGGGATACACAATATCAAACAATATCAAACCAAGATTGATAAAATAGTCAAAATCCAGTGAATAATCTTCAACAAACTGTAACTAGAACAAATTCTAGCATTCTTAAGAATCACAGTTAATACTTAAACGTTCCCTGATTTCCATGACTGCAGTGCATTGGATATGTTGTAGATTTTCTCTCACGAAATTGCTGCTTCTGGATTTAAGGAGCATGAATTTTGTGCCTGACGCAGAAGGGGGAAGGTCGTAGGATTTTGGCTGTGCCACAATAAAATTTATTGGGCTCTTTAGTATTCTAACTATCCCCCTTATTGGGAGTCAATTTTCACTCCGTTAGTGACCACTGATCGTTACTCCTGTTTCCGAAGAAGACCACACGATCTTCACAAAAATCCCCGACCCCCGCCCTTCCCAGGTGATGAAAAATGACTGGCATCTAAGAGATCTGCTCATTGTGACTTACCAAATGGTCTTTTCGCATCAAAAACGATAATTTTCGATGCAGAATTTTAACATAAAAGAGAAGCTCCAGCACTCTAGGATGACAATTTTTTTTTCCTAATAGTATTTGAAACCCTTGACAATTTTTTTTCCACTTGTTTGACATCAGATTTTAAAAGTGTACTGAGAAAACATCTAGTGAATCATTATGAAAGAAAGAAAAGAAATATTGTTCAGCGTCCAACTGCAGGAACAATAACTTAACAACAAATCCGCGAAGAAATAAATAACAAGTTCAGTAAAGTTTGTAAATCATCGGACAGAATATGCCAGGCAGGACCCCCAGGACCGCCAGGAGCCCATGGGTATCCTGGATATAAGGGAGAGAAAGGGGCCTCTGGAAAGGAAGGACCACCAGGCACATCGGGGCCCACTGGAACTCCAGGCGTGGGCGGCAAAAGAGGACCTGTAGGACCTCAAGGAGTAAAGGGCGATAAAGGCGACAAAGGGTCCATTGGAGCTCCTGGAATTAGAGGAGAGACTGGAACGAAGGGTCGTCAAGGACAAGAATGATATATTGGCTTAAAAGGGAACAAAGGCCTCAGAGGATTGGTTGGTATTCAGGGACCAAAGGGAGAGTGCGTTGTTCCACCGAAGATCAGTGTGTATCCAGTATCTCAGGAAGTCTTTATCAATTAGACAGCAGCATTCTTCTGTTGGGTTCAAGGCCAGACGTCTTTTAAAATAGCATGGCGTAAGCTTGGAGGTAATCTATCTGATGCTTCTGTGGAAGATGGTATGCTACGAATCAACAGCGTTCAAAGGTCACATTGGGGTCGTATATGTGTACAGCTCACACTGGCTTAGGAATTTTCAGAATCGCGGGCAAGTTGCTCGTAAAAGGTAGGATCTTTAACTTTAAGGGCTTTCCAATCTTGCATTCGAAATTGAGGTAGTCAGCGTCTGTTACTCTCAATTCACGTTTCATAACCTGAGTCACTTTTCCCAACGCGCAAGACAAAGAATAAAACTGAAGGGCATGTAAAAATGCCTAAATCGAATACTTCTGCCCAATCTGGCCCTTACGACAAAAACATTACTTTTTAATTATATTAATTTGTATTTCATTTTTATCATGGTTTCATCATCTACTATAGGCTGACTGAAATAAAATGAAATTATGGCAATATCGAGTGTAATCCTTTTTGCCCCAAAGACATGTACTTTTCCCTCTTGCTCTTTCTTCACCTTGATAAACTGCGCTCGACAAAATTTTCGATCTTTAAAAACGTAATCAAACTGCATATATCTGAGATAATTCATGGTCTCTTTATTTTTTGGTTAACTTGATGACCTTTTTGTTTTTAGAGCTACCACAGTTTACAAAGAAACCCCCGCCGAAGGTCGTTGTACAACAAGGAACGACTGTAAGCCTCTGCTGCATGGCCACAGGCTCCCCTCGTTCCTAAGTTGAATGGTCTAGGCATCAAAGATCCACTTTGTTCTCTCCGTTTTTCCAGGAAGACGGATGTCTCGCGGTAAATACAACAAAAGCACATGGTGAAGAAGACTACATCTGTCGAGCCACAAACAGCTTTGGGTTATCGGAAACAACAACCACGGTGATTGCTACGAAATTAACTGGTATTATAACAATTATTACTTCGAGTACTTTTCAACTGTACATCCAAAACACATTTCTTCCCCATGTTGTTTATGATAAACTGGACAGGAAAATGTTTGACAAAAGTCTTAGAATGGTAAGCAAATTCTTTTACTTTTAATAAAAAACTCAAGCTATGTTCAAATGTGTTTATACAGTTTGACTTCAAAGTTCTTGAAATTTTATGCTCCGCCTGTAGATAGTTCTTGTGACCTAATTCAGCGTGGACCCTCTCGCAAAGCTGACGGGATGTACTACTTACGAGCTGGAAACACTCAAGTACCCTTTCCTGTAAGTGTAAACAGAAGCAAAATGTAAAATATATTCTTCCTCTAAATATCAAGCAACCTTGATTAGAAAAGTTAAACTCCAGCTAAAATAACGGTCCAAGGCTGTATTTACGCAACAGCTGGAAACTTCCAGGTAAGAACTATGATGTAAAGAGACAGAGAGCCACAGAGACTCTACGGTGAGTAAGGCCCATTACAAAGTTCAATGACATGTTAGAAAACATGACGCTTAAGACATTGCTGACCCTAGAAGTATGCAGAACGCTTATCATTTATTAACTTCGTTAGCATCGGAGCGTGGAATCCGAAGGTTTGAGGTTCGATTCCTCATGGGGACTCAGAATTTTCTTTTTCCCACGCTCATGGAAAGAGGGAAAAACATCTTTCTCTATTTCTTTACCGAGCTCAAAACTTACCATCTTTTTTATTATTCTACTAACAAAATATTTGAATTGTTAAAAATATATATTCAAGACATGAAACAATGCATTTTTTTTCATGGTTTGGTATCAGTTAATCACTGTTTTTTTTTTTCTTTTTCTTAATACTGTAGGTCTACTGTGAATTGACAACAGACGGTAGAGGCTGGACTCTTGTTGCCCGCTTTTCAAATAATGACGTCAAGAACTGGATGGCTGATACTGGCCATTGGTGGTATGACCATTAACATGCCACTGGAAAACTCTGATTTGATCTCACCAGCATTTTGGTTGGTCAGAGGAAGCGAATTAAAGATCACACGCAGTGATGACCCCAGCCACACCCCTCTGTAACAGACTATAGGTAACCGTTTGGACGGACAAACATTCCGTTCTAAAATCACAAGTTACGGCGACTTTAGAAGTGGCAAAGTTTGGGCCAGTAATCAGTGTCTGGGAAGTTGTACGGTTCAATATGCCGGACAGTACAAGTCAACAGACGGGTTTCAACAGGCTGATTGCAATGGAAACATCCAAAGCGCCAACAAGATCGGCTTCTGGTGTGACTGGGGTGCTGGGGATGGAGCAGTGATGATGATTGGTGGAGGAGGAAGTAGCTGTGCACGTGCAGATTACGGGATTGGGATCACAGAAAGTAACATTCGCTTCTTTCGTTGAAATAGGTCATAGTGAAACTGAATATGACTTTGGTTATCATGCTGAAAAAAATAAAGCTCCATCCCAGTCCTACTCGTTGAACCTATGGATCCGTTAAAAATTGAGAGATCTTTCTTTTCCAAGCCCAGTTTAGAACTGAAGAACGTTGAAAAGGATGATGTTGCTCATTTTTTATCAGCGTATTATCCGAGTTTAATTGTGAAACGCACATAAAACTTATACCCCTACCGTGATACAGGGGAGGGGGGGGGGGTGAGGGAGGGGCTGGTTGAACCCTCCCTTGCGTTTTTGTTACGTTGCAATATTTTGAAAATTTTTCACCTTTAATAGATAGCATTCCATGTCATCTATAAGATGCTGTTAATATAATGGGATACATATGCAAATTGCGCTAATGGGGTTCGGTGACGTCAGACGGTAGCTTTTCAAAACAATAGGGGTAATCGAACCTGAAAGGAAAAAAGAAAATAATACTAAGGGTTTACTGTACTTCACTTCACTGACCAAGCTTCTTTCGTTGACACTTACACGGAATATAAGTTTGATTACAATGCTTACATCCCTGACGCTCCAACCCAGTCTTACTCATTGAATTTGTGGATCCGTTAGGAATTGCAAGTTCCTCCTTTTCCACTGACAATTTTGCGCAAAACTGATGAACGTTGAGATACATAATATCCCCAAAGGATATAAAAAGAAATACGATGACTCCATTTAGTCCATGCTTTAAATTTAGGATTGATGAAATAGTCAAAATCCAGGAAACAATCTTCATTAAAATGTAGCCAGAATAAATGTTAACATTCCTAAGAATAACAGTTAACACTTAAAAGTTCCCAGATTTCCATGGGTGCAGTGCGTTAAATGGATTATAAATTTTCTCGCACGGAATTTCTGCAGCTGGATCTATGGAGTAGAGAATTCATGCTTGCCGCAGATAAACAGATAGACTATTCCACAGCACTGAACTTCTAAAAATGTGTCAGTCTTTGACGAAGTGTTCGCAGGGCATTAGAGGAGCTCATTA
Organism: Pocillopora damicornis; assembly: GCF_964200805.1. Classification (NCBI taxonomy): domain Eukaryota; kingdom Metazoa; phylum Cnidaria; class Anthozoa; order Scleractinia; family Pocilloporidae; genus Pocillopora; species Pocillopora damicornis. Next base: position 37,288,196 of record NC_142670.1, on the reverse strand, counting down.
TTAACATGTCAGCAACATTTCCTGAAAATCTGAAAGAAAGAAAATAAATAATGAATTTTTTAATGAATTTTTATGTGCGCCCGTGTCACATCCAAAAAAAAATTAACAGAAAAAAAATTATTGGGAAATTCGACTTTATAACAGGAGGATGGGTTGGCCCTGATGTGTTACTAAGTGAATGGATTTACCTTTTAATATCTCTAATAACTACTGAGAATCCTCTCTAAAAAAACTAGGACTAAATCACAACTATTCCCACTGACAAAGATAAAAGCAACAAGGTAAAAAAAATCTTTTTTTATATTTTTAATTTTTTAGTTTTTTGGGGTACTTTTGCGAAACGCAATATCTGAAAAGACTTGAATAAACATTTGCAAAATGTTCTAAGTATGGGAAACATGGTACACCAAAAATTTACCTAGGTACCAAGGCGTGCTTATGATTCAATTTCTGTTTCGAAGACGAGACATTTAAATGTCATTTTGCTGAATAAGAAAATTTTACATTTTTTTCGACAGCTATCTACAACATGTCTCAGTTATTTTTTTTTACATAGAATATAGCTAGCTATTAGTTTAGATGGTGCCTCTTTGATTCGTTTATAAATATTGTACTTACTTATTTGTAGCGCATTGTGGAAAGAGTACAATATCTGCGTTATCTACTTGTTTTTCAAAAAGTAATTTGAGAACTATATTGCTAGTATTTAGAATAAGCCAACCACGATGTAAACAAAAAATAAATCTTATGCTTGATATGCAACATGAATCTTAGCTCAATGTTTTCGTATACATAAATTATATTATAATCTTGATCGACTCTTATTGTTTATAACTGCAGAAATAGTGCTCAAGGTTTGTTAGCTTCCACAATTTATAATATTTATTTCATTTTTAACCACTGTTTAAATGTATTAGAAAATGTATTAGAGTTCATTTGGTGCGATGATCTCTATTTTCTGCTATTATAGGCTTGTTTTATTTTTTCATTCAAGGAAAAGAACACCTTGCCTCGTTCCATCGGCATAAACAAGTAATATTTTTTAGAAAATAACAAGCTCATGTAATCTTTTTTGGCGTTAACTACCTCAAGAACTGGTTATTTGAAAGAAGAGAAACCAGATAATTAACATGAAAGATGTTAGGAATTGCGTCTGAATTTTTTGTCGCGAAAAAACCCATATGCCAAAGAATCACCTTTCAGAATCATGAGCGTGGGTTGTCATCTGATCTATCCTAAGCGGCACGGACAGTCATGCAAAATAGCAAAATTTACTGCTTTGCGTTGCAGAAGCAAATGAAGGCAGTGGTCTTCTAAATGGTCGTTGAATTAAGACTCACAGCCTTGATGTCCTGTCGCGCAACTACCTAAAATCCTCAGCAGCCTACGAATAGTCTGTCGTTATATATATTTCAGCCGTATGTGATGTATTTTAAAGGGCAAGGCTTCATTTTCACGGTGCTTCCCTTTGCTTTTGCGTCTGTTCTCTTGTTCACATGGTTTCATTGCAGGGCTGCTGCAGAAGAAGGTAGTGAAATTATTATCATGTCATTAGTTAAATAGTAAACCCGATATTTGTGCTAGTATAGCATCCATAGATTTTAGATGAACTATTTTTTCGGTTCATTTTTGGTTATGTTATGCTAAAAGCTGCTATCTCCTTCGTATCACCCTGACATTCTCTTTCACCCACTTCAGAATGCAGTGAAGATTATTTCTTTCCTCGAGAGTTTCGGGGTGGGAAAAATTTTGGGTGAAGTGTTTGACATTGTTCCCAAGACACACATTAATTGTTCATCACAATACAGCGGGGTCCTATCATGATTTCTGAGAATAGTGGTAAAATATAAGATGAGGAGGAAAGAAAAGGAAAAGAGGTGAAAAAAAAAAATTTGATTCTCCGTGCATCTGTTTCGAAGTTGCATGTTCTTGAAAAGTGCTAAAAAATATTTTGTCCCAACAAATTTAAAGAGACAGTAAGTTTGGAGGAAATCAAGTCGTTAAGTGAGGAGTATCTTAAGAACATACACTCATAATGCTGAAGAATTCATGACGACGAATTTGTTTATCCCGGGATAAAATTTGTTTCATCCCTTTGCTGAATTTTCTCATTCCTATTGTTCTTATACAGAGTATAAGAAATATCTTTCTGTGGATAGTTTCCAACTCTTATTGGTTGATTTTCGGAAGTCAGTTAGATGTTGTCAGTTAACAAATGCAAAATGGAAAAGGAAAGTAGGTTTAATGTCGTGTGACTGTTTCAGATATAAGATATTTAAATTCAAAATCTTGAAAATTATGTGAACGAAGGCATACTGTATATGGTAATTTAATAATAAACACAAATTTAAGTCTAGGTATGTATAAATATACGACAGGTCATCAACTGATATATGATATGTAACAACAAATAATAATTAGCCCTCATAATTATACCATATCTTTACACTTTGGCAAGTTCCTCTCACCAACCACGATGTGAACCAAAAATAAATCTTTATAGTACTCGGGGCTTGTCCGCCTCCACAATCATGATATCTATTCCTTTTTTAACGGTTGTTTATATGTTTTAGAAAATGCATTAGATTTCACTTGGTGGGATCCTCATGGCAAGGAACTTCTCAAGATCTGAAACAGAGTTTTCCAATATGGACATGTCAACGGCTGGCTTATGCTTCCGAAAAATAATTTTTTTTTAATTGAAAATTTCAGTTCTGGTATGCAAAACTACTAGATCTAGAGTATCCGCGCGAGAAGACTTAACCCTTTAACTCCCAAGACCAAAGATCTCATTAGTAATTCTCCTTACTAGCTTCCGCTCCTCGTCTGTTTGTTTTATGAAGAGACATGCGCACTTAATGCAATTAACTGAAAGAATGAAAATACAACTTTTCCTAAAGGCAACTAATTGCAAATATCTGGTGACCTTGCCGGCCCGTTTAATCTTGAAAACTTACTTTCCCTTCAAAGAACCTTTTACGACGATAATCAGTTAAGACGTCGGATATTAACAACAAAACACACAAATGCTACGTCTCTATAGTATTTTCTGCTTGTTTTAATTTTTCCTTAAAAGAGAAGAACACCTTGCCTCATTCGATCGGTATAAACTGCTAATATTTTAGAAAACAGCCAGTACATGTTATCGTTTTTGATGTTAATTACCGTTAGAACTGGTTATTTGGAAGAAGAGAAACTAGATAATTAACATGAAAGATGTTCGGAATTGCGCCTGAATGTTTTTGGAAAACAAAAAACCCATATGCCAAAGAATCACTTTTAAAAATCATGAGCGTGGGGTTATCTGATCTATCCTAGCGGCATGGACAATCGCGCTATAAATAATTTATTTTCCTGACAAAGCCAAATAACATTTAAAAATTTACTGCATTGAGTTGCAGAAAGAAACAAAGCCAGTGGTCCTCTACTGGTCGTTGAATCAAGACCCACAACCTTGATGTTCAGTCGCGCAACTACCTAAAATCCTCAGCAATGTACAAATAGTCTGACGCTGTGAATATATCTGTCGTATGTGATGTATTTTAAAGGGCAAGGCTATGAAATAAAAAAAAAAAAAACATTCCAACACGTGCGGTTTCTGACGAGTTTGATGGACATAGTATATGTTTAATATAGCTCAAAACAGAGATTGTTTTCAATGGCATTAACAAACCACAATCATCGTCTCAAAAAACCTGGATATCACCTTTCCGAGGATCTAAATCTCAGAATGTTCCGGTGGAGGCATGCCCCCGACCCCCACGTTTAGTACATTCTGGAACCGCCTCGGCTAATAGACAAACAGTGTCCTTCCACCATCTTTATGATTGAATCAAGGCATATATGAAATGCTACGAGGTGTAAGCCATAGTAACAACGTTAATAACAACAATTATTATGGCAGTCATGGTAATTGAATGGCGTAAGACACCAAGGTATCATCTTTCTCATTAACCACCAAGCTTAAGAGTTACTATCCCCATTTCCGTTACTGCTTTAAGATGTATTCGTAGCAGTTTGCTTCAGCTGTTGTTGTTGCTTTTTTTTGGATCGAATAAAATTGTGGTCTGTATCGCGGAGAGTCTCGTCCAGCTTCACATCAGGCCAAAAATAGCAGAACAAGCCATTTCCATGTTGATTATTAAAATGGACTGAGCAAGTTTCATTGACCTACTTAAAAATTAAATTGCCTCGTAACACTTTCTTCTAGATTTGAAAAATGGATGGTTCTCCACAAATGCGTCTTCCAATTTCAAATGCCCCTTCCCTTCCGCGTTTGGTAAAATCCTTGCTTTCCTTGCACAACCCTCAACCAACGGAGAAAAATATGCACTGCTATCAGCAGGCAATGTTTCAGTCAATCACCAGCAGGTGGTTATATATCCAACCAACATCGAAGCAAATAAAATGCATCTTTGACACGAAAAGTTTCCATTTGGTTCTACCATTGACGAAGCACACAAAAAAAGACATATAAATTTGCATTTTTGATATCTATTTGCATTTTTGACGTCCGTCATAATCAAACGTCGAACGGTTTCTTTCCCAATCATCTTCTCGTACTTTTATTCGGTCGAGAGGAAAGCATTGTGGACTTTTGTTTTTCTCTTTTTCCCTAATTTCTCTTTCTTACAGAGATTATTTTCTGGCTGTAAGCGATCGAAGGGCAACTCATGACATAAGCGCAAAATAGGTTTAACTAATACTACATACTACTTTTGAACGACGCCTGTCAGCAGACAACCTGCAGACAGATCGATGATTCTGTCAAAACCTTATATTGAAGCTTGCTAAGGGACAACTAAAGGTTGTCTTTCTCAATCTTTTACATCCAACCTCTGGAATAAGTCGAATACAAAAGCAGAATTACATAACCAAACATCAGGTAATTTTCGCTTCTTACACTGCTAATGTTTTTAAATACATGTAACTGAAATTATAAAAGCAGATTCAAAGTTCTGTGAAAGCGAAGTCAAAATATCTATCAGTTCATGTTCGGTTGAAGAATTCAGCTTTTCGGAAACAGTGGGGCAAATTTAACGTGATTGTAGCTTTCAAGCTTCCTTTCGATCAGATACTGCGAAAGACATGAACTCTTGAAATGTGTGGTATGGAAAATTTTCATTCCTAACTGAAAAGACAATGACGCAGATTTCTTGAAAAACAACATCTGCTTAGCTCTCCAATGTTCCGCTTTACTCAGCAACATCAGTGCATTTTGGTAGAAGAGACTTAAGAATTCGTGTCGTAAAGTCGTGATAAACAAATCGGGCTCCCGCTTCGCGGTCGTCCGACTTTGTTATCACTCGAACACTCGTATGATTACAGGCCGAATTGGGCTACACTCGTTTCTATTGCCATAACAAAATATGCTTTGAAAAGTTTTATTACAATCAACAAATGAAAATCAGTTAAACAGATGGGTTAGGAAATGCGAAATTCTAATTTCAACAAAAAATATATCGGCAATGGATCCTCTATAATTTGCCTTACCAGTGTAGGACAACTCCGCTTTTCACAGGTTAGAACATGAACGTCTTCATGATGCTACTGACTGTGACCACTGCAGTGTACAGTTCATCATCAGCTCTACAGGGCCGATCATCCTTCATTCAAATTGTGGAAGATTATTACCTAACCGGTCATGTCATAGATCGTCAGAAGGCGTCCAGCGTTTTATCCTGCGTCCATCTCTGCCTGAGAAGCCGTCCACTTTGCCTCTCGGTGAATTACAAGGAACAAGAAAGAACCATGATTTGTGAACTAAACGATGAAGGAATAGTAGGTGCTGGAGATGATACCTTTTCCCTTCTACCTATGCGTGGATTCATCTTTGCACAGTTGTTTAATCTCACGGTTAGTTAACCTCCGTTAGAGTTAGTCTTTCTCTTGATTATGAGTTGTAGGATAAATTATTACACTGGAGCAATGAAACATCTGTCGCTGCCTGATTCTGAATCCCTTGGCATATGCTCCACAGGCTTACGTTTACGTTCTTAATCCTATTTTGTTTAAGTGTCGAGGCCTTTCTCTCACACGCAAACGATATTGGAAGAGTTTATTTTTTTAAACAGAATGTACACGCGTGTATGAAAACACTTAACAAGAACTTTTATCAGCGTTTGTGTGTGGAAAGAACACTTCGGATTCGTTTACGAACACTCACGTAAATGTAAACAAAGGTAAACATCAACCCTGTCTCAGTTGTGAGCCACTCGCCAAACCAAGTTCAAATGCGCCTTGCTTTTTTCTCAGCAAAGGCCTAAAGTAGTTGCCCACTCTAGGGCAGGTGCAGAATTGTTTCGGGGGGTTCGGCCGAACACCCTACAATGAAATGAAAAACATTTCAATACGCGCGGTTTCTGACGAGTTTGATGGACATAAAAATTTAAAATAGTTCAAAACAGAGATTTTTTTCAATGGCATTAACGAACCACAATCATCGGCTCAAAAAACCTGGATATATCACCTTTCCGACGATCTAGATTTCAAAATACTCTGGTGAAAGCATGCCCCCGACCCCTTGGATAGGCTCCCTTCAGCAGACGTTTACCCGAACCCCCGTTCAGTACATCCTGGAACCGCTCCAGGTTGGAAAGGAAAGCGAGTGTGGATTTGCTTGTGTCAACATTCAGTCGTGTTTTTAGTTTAAACCTGGCTGCATTTCATGATATCAATGGCAAAGTTCTGTGTGAATTACTTCGATCGGATTTGTACAACAACTCAGACAACCTTGTCCCTAGTCAGAGTCACCATCACTATAGTATCGTAGTGAGTCGGACATGAAAAACGTTGACTCTCTTTTTATGAAAGGAAAAGGCAAGGAATTACAGACAATTTATTGTGGAAGTTTTTTCTTTTTTAGCTTTTTCAATAATACTCTTAAGGCTAACTGATCCAATCTGATAACTGTGACATTTGAGCTCTATGTTTTTCTTTTGAAGTTTCTCCTCAGTGGAAGGAGGACAGTGTGATTAATTGCAGAAATTGGGGGAGGGGTTATTTAAGCGGAAGACTTACAAAGAATTTTTGGGCATTAGCGGGGAAGGTTTATTTAGAGATATACAGACTCTATTGTAAACACGGTCCGTGATGATATTTAAAATGATTGGTGCCACATCTTTCTCCTTTCTTTCTTATTGTTATATATTTTCTTTAGTCTCCATGTTTCAAATGGCCTTGTCAGAACAATGGGAAATGTGCGGCACAGTACGAGAAGAACAGTTACGTGTGCGTTTGCGCGAAAGGATACACAGGGGAACATTGCGAAACGGGTGAGACATAATTTAGTGTACATTTACAACACTGCTTCAAACTTAACTTAATTCTCTTCCATTACCGGAGAATGACTCAAAGCTTTGCTGTTTACTACTTTCTTGTCCTCATCGAATATTTCCAAATTCTCCCGTTAATTCACTCCTACCCAAGTTAATTTCGTTTAATGTTCAGATATGGACGAGTGCAGTGCTTCCATCTGGCCTTGTGACGTTAATGCAAACTGCCAGAACACCTATGGCTCCCACAAGTGTTCCTGTAAAAGTGGATTCTATGGAAATGGAAAAACATGTATACATAGCTGTAAACCCTGTTTTTTATTCCTTAGTCACACTACTTAGAGTCAGTTTATTAGTTAGGCTATAACTAATTCCTCTCCACCAGTTTTGATAACTTCATCTTTTTTTTAAATAAGCTTGCGCTCACTGACTAAAAACAACATTTTCATACCGAAAGCTTTTGGCCTCTGGTGTAAGGCTTTCAAAGATTTATTTGACAAGGGGCTAGAAGAAAATGTACGGTTTATAAAACATAGGATTATTTCTTTGCAACAGCTAAGAACCATTATCTTTTTCACATCTCCAAACTTTCTGGCCGATTGTGGATATCAGGTGGTAAAACCGAGAAAGTGCCCCCCGCCCGCATTTTTTCCTATTAGACTAGAAAGCGAGGCCCTGAAAATTGCAATCGGTGCCCTAAATCCGTAGTTATATCGATCTACCTCTGGCTCAAAAGTCGGTCTTTAAAGAGTGTCTGAATGTAGTGATAGTTTTTACGGCTAACGGTTAATATTTTTCATTATAGTCACCGCAATTTTTTTTTATTTTTTATTATTATTATTTTTTTTACCACCGATAAAAACAGAAGAAGGGTGGGAACATTGCACAATTCGTTTCAAGTTAGAAAGAGAATACAGAGCTATCCTCTACAATATTCCCATCATATGCCAGAAAGACGTAGAAATAAAATTAAAATGTCCATGCACTATAATAATAATAATAATAATAATAATCAAAAACAGAAAATATGAGAACTGTTTTTTCACTACAGGCTGGACTCTTATCGCTCGATTCTCAAACAGCGATGGCAAAAATTGGATGCGTGACGATGGTAGATGGTGGTATGACCAACAAATTGCCATTGGAGCGATAAACAACCCTTCAAAGAACGACGATATGATTTCAACAGCCTTTTGGTCGGTCAGCGGCAGAGAAATAAAGATCACGCGCAGTGACGACCCCAACCACACCCCCCTGTTACAGACCACGGGTAACTGCTTGGGTGGACAAACATTTCGATCTAAAATCACAAGTTATGGCGACTTTAGAAATGGCACGGTTTGGGCCCACGATCAGTGTCGGGGAAGTTGTACGGTTCAATATGGCGGACAGTACAAGTCAACAGACGGGTTTCAACAGGCTGAGTGCGGTGGAAGCATCCAAAGCGCTGACAAGATCGGCTTCTGGTGTGATGGGGGTTGGGATGGAGCAGTGATGATGATTGGAGGAGGAGGACGTAGCTGTGCACGTGGTGATCATGGGATTGGGATCACAGAAACTGACGCTGCTTCTTTCGTTGAAATAGGTCATGGTGAAACTGAATATGACTTTGGTTATGATGCCAGGCCAAACTCCCCTCTAGACCAGTCCTACTCGTTGAACTTATGGATCCGTTGAAAATTATACGATCTTTCTTTTTCAAACTAAGATTAGGACTGAAGAACGTTGAAAAGGATAATGCTCATTTCTTGTCACTTTATTATCCTAGTTTCATTGTCAAACGTACATGAAAGGTTAAACCTCCACCGTTGTACAAGGGGGGGGGGGGGGGGGAGGGATTGGTTGGAAGTCTACCTTGCGTTTTATTTACCTTGCAATATTTTTCAAGGTTTTTACATTTAATAGATAGCCTTTGTCTACGAGATGCTGTTGATATCATGGGATACATATGCAAATCGCGCTGTGGTGATTCGGTGACGTCAACCAACATGGCAGACTTGTTTTAGATATATCGTTTTTTATACTATAAATTTTGGCTTTTTTAAAACAGCAGTAGCTTTCGAACTTGACAAAAAATAGAAAATAAGACTCAGAAAATAGTTTATAGGTTTACTGTATTTCACTTTAAAAATTAAAACCGTTACTTCTCTCGTTGTTTACATTAACCCTTAAACCACAATTTACTTGTTATGATATAATATCTCTTCACCTTTTAAATATGACTTTGGTTATGATGCTCAAATACATGACAACCAATCCCAGTCCTAGTCGTTGAACTTGTGGATCTGTTAAAAATTATCTGCTAAAAGGAACCGTGGAGAGGACGGTATTAATTATTTATTTTCACTCTGTGATCCAAGTTATTTGATCATTTAAAAATGGTCACTAACATCGCATCTTTTCCCTCTCAAAGCAAAGCTACGAAAGGGAAAAGATCTTAAGATTTTCACATCTTTAGATCTTCATTGGCAACGAATTGCAATTAAGTTCTTTTTCCTTGAAAGTCATTTTCATTAGAATTGTTTTAACAGACTCATTACTGAACTTGTTGAGGAGATCTGAAGTATTTGTCATTGATTGTGTAGTGATGAATTGGTGAAACTTTATCATACACCTATAGTTTAATTGAATGAGCATAAAGAAATAAATAGGTAATTAGATAAACACATTGCTGTTTTGATAAACATCCTTGGTGAAAGATCCCTTATTCCGCCATAAAAATAAAAGGTAGAAGAAGTTGAAGTCTTTGGTAAGATATTGCAAAAAAATATTTTCATTATAAATATCAGTTCTCCATTCCAAATCTTGTTCATTTTAATTTCATTTACCATGAAAAAAATATTCATTGTTAAACCTCCAGGAGGGTCTGGTCCATTTTTTATAGTCTCACTCAAGAAACTTATCAATCTCCCCTTTAGTCCATCTAAGCTAGGCCCTTATAAATTGTGTTAGCCTATTTTTTGGCATAAAAAACGAGCATTGTTTTTGTTCTTTGTGTTAAAGTAGCACTACAAGTCAGCATAATTTCACTGAGGTTTTTTGAAAGAAGAATTATCAGAGTCAGATGTACGAGGTCTCTAAGACTGATTTTTTTTAAGCTCGGTCAATGGTTTAGTCTATTTTCGGTTTTGCAATGTCCTGGTGGCAGAAGATCTCCGCAAAACTGAGTCGTTTGTCAACTAAAGGATTGAGAACACCGGAAGTAAAGATTGTATCAGTCCCGGTTCCAGCTTTCACGGTGAAAAAAATAGCGTTTAAGGGAAACGTGATACTAACATAATACAGTTTGACATGTTAACTCGCCGCTTCTAGTCTAAAATGAAGTGCAGTAGTAATTGTGTTTTATCAGAGCAAGAGTCCAAACGTCCATGAGATTAATAAAACAACTCCTTATGATTCCACATGAGAAATTGAAAATAAGAGAACACCTTAGGTGAAACCCACGTTATGCAACTCTAGTCAATTTGAGGTCAACAGACAGATTTCCGGTCTCCAATCCTGAGCGTATTACGTTTACAAGTAACTCATTCGTGACAGAGGAATAAGATAAACAGGAAACTTTAGCCACTTCAGTCACTCGGGAAGTGCAAATCTTCAGGGGAAGAAAACAAGTAAGTCAGTTTTCTTACACGTTTATTATAAACGTTGTTCAGTAGAAGAGCCCGAAAGTCCCGAAAAGCTACAATGGACTCTACAGAGAGAGCTCACAGAAAAAGGACAGACGACGTCTTTCGAAAGAGCTCATCGGTTCTTTCGTTTATTTCAATTCTACTGATTGTTGCGCTGTTCCTGAGGATGGAGATGATCAACAAGCGAACGCAAATCAATGAAGTGCGTATTTTAGCCGTTGAAAGTCGCATGAAGACGACAAGTGAAGCAGACAAAAACGTCGAGGACAAGCTGAAAACGATTACAGGTACATTCAAATACAAAACTATTTACTTTGATCCAAACAACGTTAATTTGAAGTATGATATGAATTAATTTAGCTTCTATAATTCGATTCCCCGTAAGGAAGAATAGGAAATGACGAAAATGGCAAAACCGCCTTAATTGACCTGGTGTTTATTTATGAGCTCCAAATGTTTGATGAGAACTGACCATGAACTTTTCGATATGATGGAGATCATGACAGGCTGTAGTCATGTGAAAAACCCATATCATTTTGGCAAGATGATCAGGTCAGTATTTGTTGTACAACGGGTTCATAATCTCAACCTACATACCTAAGACTACAAAAAACAATACACAAACTTAACAAACTAAAAGTGAAGTTCAAGTTGGCAAGATGTAACAGTTGCTCGTGATGCTTCTCTTTTTCATGTAAAGAAAGGATATTAATATGACTAAAATATAACATTGCATAACCTTTGATGGTTTATGCGGAAACATGACTTGATAAAATTATCTCAACTATCATTGAAATGGCAACGTTTTAATGGTCCTGTACGAAATATTCAGAGAGGATTGTTCTAATTGGTTATGAGCCGATGAAATAAGAAAATTAATTTAAAAAGGTATGATTAGGCTGCTTAATGTTGAACAAAGTTCGTTTAATACTTAGATATATAATTTCCAAATCACACATCTTAAGGAACCAGTCATATTTTTTCGTCTGGGGGGGAGGGGAGAAGGTCGGGGGTTTATGGTTGTGCCACAATAAATTTTATTCGGGCTCTTTAGTATTTTAACTTTCTCCCTTATTCTTGGTTTTCACCCAAGTTACTTTTGTCTTGACGGCGATTGCTATGCACCATGTTGGTGCTCAAGCAAATAGTTACAAATGCGCTTGTAGTTAGGTGAAAGTGAAAAAGTAGAAATGATTCTTTGTGTAGTTTTCGGCTGTGGCACCAGAACTGATCAGGACAAAGGAATTGGATTTTATCGAATACCATCAGTTGTTAAAAGTTAGTCTTCCTTCGAAGAAGAATTGAAAACAGAGAGGAGAGAGAACTGGATACAATCGATAAGTCGCGGCGACGCGATATAAGAAAAAAGGTAAAGACAGACCGGCACGGACTCCCTAGGTGGCTTTCGAGGTTGCGTCGCATTATCTCCTTTAAATTATATTTTTGCTCTCACAAGCATGTCTTAAAGGAATTACCCTTTGGTAAGAGATGATCGGAGGTTTCGTAAAATTTGTTTTCAGCAGGGGGTTATTGTGCATCAGACTCAAATGCTCCATGTTTGTTTTAAATTTTTAACTGCCGGGTGGTACGTTATGACAAAAGGCAATAAACGTTCGTGACCTTTCGGCTTTTGTGTATTTTTAAGGGCCGATTGTCAAGAGGCAAAGTTGATACCTGACAGAGACCTTTCTGTGATGTTTTCTGGGCACCCTCTTGCTTTGAGGCGTTGTTTGATTTTCAAACGGCCCTCTTCAAATGTTTTTTCGAAGAGTTAGTTCTGAACAATCTTATTGCTACGCCTTTAATGAAATCATGTTGTACGCCTGGTGGGTGGCACGAGGCGAAGTACGTAAACTGGAATTAAGGTCTCGGCCGGCTTTTAATGGGTTTTGATGTACAAGATGGAATCTTTTGCAAATCAAAATGAAAAGCACAGGTATTCTAAGGAGAATATTCTCTTGTGATTCTGGATTTTTTTCACCAGAAATATTCATAAAACAAAGTATTTGAGAGAGGGCACTGTAGAGATGGCAATATATTTGCACACCTGAGGTGGGCACCAACATGGTGGACGCTTAATTTGCATAGATGAATGACCGTCAATTTTCTACAGCCCCCCTTTTACATTCTGTTAGTGACCACTGATCCTCCCCTCTGTTCCCGATGAAAACCACGTGATTCCCACAAAATCCCCCGATCCCAACCCCTCGCGACCAATAATGACTGGCCAATAGATTTGTCCTTTGTGACTTACCAAATGGTCTTTTTGCATTAAAGACGATGATGTTTAATGCAGAATTAAATTGTTTTAAAACAAATAGTGAAGCTCCCGTACCCCAGGATAAATATGTTTTTTTTTCCAAAATATTTAAAACTCTTGACCATTATTTTTCCACTTGTTTCACACAAAGATTTCGAAAGTGTTATGAGAAAACATCCAGCGGATCATCGCAAAAGAGAGAAAAGAAATATTGCTCCAAATCCAACGGCAGGAACTGTAACTTTACAACAAATCCACCAAGAAATAAACAACAAGTTCATTGAAGTTTGTAACTCCTCAGACAGAATATGCCAGGCAGGACCCCCGGGACCCGCAGGAGCCCTTGGGTATCCCGGATATAAGGGAGAAAAAGGGGCCTCTGAAAAGGTAGGACCACCAGGCCCATCGGGGCCTATTGGGGCTCCAGGCGTGGGTGGCAAAAGAGGACCTGTGGGACCTCAAGGAGTAAAGGGCGACAAAGGCGACAAAGGATCTGTTGGAGCTCCCGGAATTAAAGGAGATACTGGAGCGAAGGGTCGTCACGGACAAAAGGGATCTATTGGCTTAAAAGGGAACAAAGGCATCAGAGGATTGGTTGGTATTCAGGGACCAAAGGGAGAATGTGTTGTTCCACCGAAGATCATTGTGTCTTTATCAACGAGACAGCAACATTCTTCTGTTGGGTTCAAGGCCAGACGTCGTCCAAAATAACATGGAGTAAGCTCGGAGGCACTCTATATGATGCTACCGCGAAAGACGGTGCGCTTCGAATCAACAGCGTTCAAAGGTCACATAAGGGGTCGTATATGTGTACAGCTCATACCGGTCTAGGAATTTTCAGAATCGCAGGCAGTTTACTCGTAAAAGGTAGAATCTTTAGCTTTAAATACTTTCCAACCTTGTATTCAAAAATTTAGGTAGTCAGCGTCTGCAACTCTCAAGTCATGTGTCATAGACTGAGTCACCCCTCCTGACGCGCAAGACAAAGAATAAAACTGAAGGGAATGTAAAAATTTCTCAATCGAATACTACGACCCAATCTGATCCTCGCGACAAAAACATTATTCCTAAATCATTTTTTTATTTCATTTTTCATGTGATTTTATCATCTATTAGAGGAAAGTGAAATTAAAGTGAACTTCTGATACTACCGAGTGTAATCCTTTTTGCGAGACGCTTACTTTTTCCTATTGCTTTTCCTTCAAATTGATAATCTGCGCGCGACAAAATTTTCAATTTTCAAAAACCTACGCAAACTGCATATATCTGAGATTATTTGTGGTCTCCTATTTTGTTTGTTAACTTGATGATCTTCTTTTTGTTTAGAGGTACCACAGTTTACTAACAAACCTCCACCGAAGGTCGTTGTAGAACAAGGAACAACTGTAACCCTCTGCTGCGTGGCCACAGGCTTGCCTCGTCCTAAAGTTGAATGGGCTAGGCATCAAAGGTCTACTTTGTTCTCTCCGTTTTTCCAGGAAGACGGATGTCTCGCAGTAAATACCGCAAAAACACATGATGAAGAAGACTACGTCTGTCCAGCCACAAACAGCTTTGGGTTATCGGAAACAATAACCACGGTGATTGCTACGAAATTAACTAGTATTATAACAGTTATTACTTTGAGTACTTTTCAACTGTACATCCAAAACACATTTCTTCCCCATGTTGTTTATGACAAACTGGACAGGAAAATGTTTGACAAAAGTCTTAGAATGGTAAGCACATTCTTTTACTTTTAATCAAAAACTCAAGCTGTGTAAAAATGTGTTTATTCAGTTTGACTTGAAAGTTCTTGAAATTTTGTGTTCCGTCTCTAGATAGTTCTTGTGACCTTATTCAGCATGGACCTTCTCGCAAAACTGATGGGATGTACTACCTACGAGCTAAAAACACTCAACCAGCCTTTCCTGTAAGTCTGATCCGTATTAAATATAGTACGTATTCCTCTCTCAAAATAACGGCAATGCAGCCGAGCCAGTCAGCAAACTTGATTAGAAAAGTTAAATCTTCAACTGAAATAACGGTTCAAGGCTGTATTCATGCAGTAACTGGAAACTTCCAAGTAAGAACTATGATGCAAAGAGAGTGGAGACCGTTTTCTAAGAATGCTTTACGCATTTCGTTGACATGGCTAAAAAAGGTTTCTCTCGCATGGTCAGAGTCTCATTCAACCTGGTTTCTCTTTGGCACTTTGAAGGACCTCGTAGGCGTCTTGATGTTGGCTAATATTGCATTATCTTACACCTGGCCGTTACATATCAACCCTTTTTAAACAAATTATTTTGCAACAACAACAAAATCGCTCCACGAACATAAAAAGGTCAAAAATTAACCAATGAAGCACAATGTGAACTTTTCCTCTTGTTTTCACGGACCCTCTCGCGAAACTACCGCGATGTACCACGTACGCGATAAAAACACTCAACTAGCCTTTCCTGTAAGTCTAAACCGAAGAAAAATGTAATATATATTCTTCCCCTAAATAACGGCAATGCAGCCATGCCGGTCGGAAACCTTGATAAGAATAGTTAAATCTCCAACTAAAATAACGATTCAAGGCTGCATTCACGCAACAACTGGAAACTTTCAGACGAGAACTATGATGCAAAGAGAGAGAGAGCAACAGAGACTCTATGGTGAGTAAGGCCCATTACGCAGTTCAAAAAACATGACGCTCAAGACACTGATGACCCTAGAGGTCTGCAGAACGCATGTTATATAGGAACTCCTTAATAAGCCTTTCTAATCAAAGTGTCTCTGGTTGAGCATTGGAGCGCGGGATCCGAACGTCTGAAGTTCCATTCCTCATGGGGACTCAGAAATTTTCTTTTTCCTACGCTTGTGACAAGACGAAAAAAGATGTTTCTCTATTTCTTCCCCGAGCTCAAGACTTACAATCTTTTTTAATGTTCTTGTAACAAAATATTTAAATTGTTAAAATATATATATTTTTAAGACATGAAACAATGCATTTTTCCACGGTTCGGTATCAGTGAAGCACTCATTTTTTTTTTTTTTTTTTTTTACTGCAGGTCTACTGCGAATTGACAACAGACGGTAGAGGCTGGACTCTTATTTCCCGCTTTTCAAATAATGACGTCAAGAACTGGATGGCTGACACTGGCCATTGGTGGTACGACCGTCAAGTTTCCACTGGAAGGACACAGAGGCCCTTTAGAAACACTGACATGATCTCACCAGCATTTTGGTTGGTCAGAGGAAGCGAATTTAAGGTCACGCGTATTGACGACCCTAGTCACACCCCTCTGTTACAGACCACAGGTAACTGTTTGGGTGGACAAACATTCCGATCTAAAATCACAAGTTATGGCGACTTTAGAAATGGCAAGGTCTGGGCCAATAAACGGTGTCTGGGAAGTTGTACGGTTCAATATGGCGGACAGTACAAGTCAACAGACGGGTTTCAACAGGCTGATTGCAGTGGAAGCATCCAAAGTGCTGACAAGATCGGCTTCTGGTGTGACTGGGATACTGGGGATGGAGCAGTCATGATGATTGGTGGAGGAGGAAGTAAATGTGCACGTGCAGATCACGGCATTAGAATCTCAGAAAATAACGCTGCTTCTTTCGTTGAAGAGGATAGCACACAAACTGAATACGACTTTGGTTATGATGCTCAAACGAAAAGCGTTCCATCCCTGTCATGCTCGTTGAACTTATGGATCCGTTTAAAATTATAAGAATTATACGTTAAAAATTATAATGTAATACTTGTGTGATTAGTAATGAAGTTAACAAGCCATAAACCAAATTACAAACATTTACATTTACATTCTCCTAAATGAAGTGAGGTTCAGACATAAGTTTAACGAGAAAGAGCGGGTAAAGTCAGAAGAGGCGTGCTTTCGATTCGATTTTTGTTTCAAAGACGAGTACATTTAAATGTCATTTAGCTAACTAACAACTTTTACATTTAGCTTCGACAACTGCCTGCAACATATCTCAGTTATGCGTTTTAAGTAATGGCTACCTAGTAATTTAGATGGTGCCTCTTTGATTCGTTTTTTCAAAAAAATCAATTTAGAATTCTGCATCCTGTTTTGAACTTTTTGTAGGCCTCTGTATTGTTCTTACTTGTTTGTAGCGTGTTGCGGAAAGAATACAACATTTGTGTCATCTATTTTTTTTCAAAGATTAGCTTGAAAACTATATTGTAGTATTTAGTATTAGAGCAAACTAATCACGATGTGAACAAAATATAAATCTTTATGCTTGATATGTATCATGCATCTTAGTTCAATGTTTTTATATACAGAAGTTATATTTTAATCTTAGTCAACTCCTTTAGTGTTAAAACTGCAGAAATTGAACTCAGGGCTTCCACAGTAGTATTTATTTCTTTTTAATGGTTGTTTGACTGTGGTAGAAAATGTATTTGAGTTCATTTAGTGGGATCCTTATAAAAGGAATTTCTCAAGATCTTAAAAGAGAGTTTCCCATTATGGACATGTCAACGGCTTCCGAAAATTAGATACTTTCTTTTCAATTTAAAATTTCAGTTCCGGTATGCAAAACTACTAGATCTAGAGTACCCACGCGAGAAGACTTAACCCTTTAACTCCCAAGATATCATTATTAATCCTCCTTACACACGGTCTCCCATACAGTTCCTGTGATGTTAGTTTAGAGAATTTGGTATTGGATCAACGTACAATCCCTCGTTGAAATGTTTCTTTATTCTAATCACTTGTCTGCTTGATATTATACTGATATTGTAAGGAGAAATTCTGTCTTGGTCACTCATGGGAGTTAAAGGGTTAAGGATAAACAAGAGACCACAAAAAGAAGTGAACGAAACATGAAACACTTTCATTTTAAACATGTCAAAAGTTAACATAGCAATTGAAGTTTAAAGGGGTAAGTTTCTAAAGAAACTGTGGTGCGGCGTCGGTGGTAGAGTATAGCACGTAATTTAGTGTTAACAACTGGGTTGAAAACGTGAATTAGCCACCGTAAAGAGTAAAAAAGCTGACGTTTCGACTGACGAAGGGCTAACGCTCGAAACGTCCGGTTTTTTACTCTTTACGGTGGCTAATTTACGTTTTCAACCCAGTTGTTAACACTAGATTACCAATTAAAGTTTAAATTTCGCCTGCTAAATAGATACCTGCTGGGCCCACACTGCACCGCATCCGTTTGTTTTATGAAGAGATATTCACACTTAATGCAATCTACTGAAAGAATGAAAATACAACTTTTCTTCAAGGCAACTAATTTCAAGTATCTAATGACCTTACTTTCCCTTCCAAGAACCTTTTACGACGTTAATCAGTTAAAACATTGGATATTTTTACAACAAATCACACAAATACTACGTCCCTATAAATAGGTTGTTTCAATTTTTCATTTGAGGAGAAAAGACATTGCCTCATTCCATCGGTATAAACGGATAATATTTTAGAAAACAACGAGTACATGTTATCGTTTTTGGCATTAACTACCGCTAGAAATGGTTATTTAGAAGAAGAGAAACCAGATAATTAACTTTAAAGATGTTCGGAATTGCGCCTAAGCGTTCCTAAAAAAAAAAAAACGTATGCCAAAGAATCACCTTTCAAAATCATGAGAGTGAGGTTTTCCTGTAGTCTGTAGTCTGTAGTCTGTTCTGAGCGGCATGGACAATCACCCTATAAATATTTTATTTTGCTAAAAACCCCAAATAGCATTAATATTTTACTGCTTTGCGTTGCAGAAACAAATCAGGGCAGTGGTCGTTGAATTAGGACCCACAACCTTAATGTCCAGTCGCACAACAACCTAAAATCGTCAACACTGTACGAATAGCCTGTCGCTATATATATATATAAGTGGTATGTCATGTATTTTAAAGGGAGGGCCTTCATTTTCACGATGCCTCCCTTTGGTTTTGCGTCTGTTGTTTTGATCACGTGGTTTCATTGCCGGGCTGTTGCAGACAAAGGTGATGTCGATATTTTTTGCTGGTAGAGCATTTAAAGCTTTCAGATGAACTATATTTTAAGTTCATTTCTGGCAATGTTGTGTTAAAAGCTGCCATCTCTTTCAAATCACCATAGCATTTTCTTTCGCCAACTTCAGAATGCAATGAAGATCATTTTTTCCCTTTGGAAAAAAGTGTTAGTTTGTGTCTTGGGTGAAGTGTTAAAAATTTTTACCAAGACACACATTAAGTGGCGATCTCTGTTAGAGCGGTCCAAGGCATTTCGCATCGGAGAAACGTTTGCCTCAAACTTTGCCCAAAAACTATAACTATTAAACTATCTCTGGGAGTAAGTAAGTAAAACCACATTGGTTTCTGGAAATACGTTAAAAATTTCTTTTGAGAGCTCTCAATAATCAAAGCTGCATAAGGCCCGTTTTTGACCTCTTGTGACATCGAAAATTTCTCAAGGTGATAGGCTTGCTCCTCGTAACATACTACATGCAGCAGGAAAACGTTTAAATTCTTAAATTATGTGATATCTCGAGAGTTTGGAAAGTATTTCAATTTTGATATGTTATTCAGAGATTCGCCATAATTTATTGAAAACAATCGTTTGAAAGCTTTTTGAAATTGGTCAAAGTTACTCTTTCTTTCTTCGGTGATATTTCTCAAGTCCAGACCGGACCATTAATAATTACTTATTACTAATACGATGTTCGAAAGCATAAATGTAAAAACATCTTGCAGTTATTAGTGTCTTAAAACTTTTGGTGATTTTGCTAACCTGGAAGCAGAATTATGCAAATTAGTCTGTTAAACAAACCCCGACCGTTTTTTATTAGTAGCTTCATAAAATGGTAGATTTTAAAGATTTTGCATTAGTTTAATAAGTAGTTCGCCATTAACATCAAAGAAAAGAAGAATTTTAATCGGGCATATGGATACCGCAGATGGAAGAAGTCGAGTAAGCTATGCGTGCGGACCTCTGCAAATGTGCCTTCCAGGCATATTCTTTCCTAACCGCAAAAGGAAAAAACCACACAACTAAAACAAGCAAGATAACAAACAACTCACTAATACCTTAACCGGAAAAATATATGATTAATGTGAAAAAAGTAATTTAACGACTTCCATGGCTTGTCACCCGCAAATAAGATAAATACCTTGACGCAAATAAGGCACCATCTGCATTAGTTTTGTCAGTATTTTATCATATCATCAAGAAAAACTAAAATTTTAATCGGGCACAGAGATACCGCAGATGGAAGAAGTCAAGCAAACTATGCGTGCGGACCTTTGCAAACGTGCTTTCCGGGCATATTCTTACCTAGCCGAAAAAGGAAAAAACAAGACAACTAAACAAAAAAGATAACAAACAACTCACTTAATACCTTAACCGGACAAATATATGATTAATGTAACAAAATAATAATTTAACGACTTCCATGGCTTGTCACCCGCAAATATCATATACACCTTGACACAAATAAGGCACTATTTGCATCAGTGTCGTCAGAATTTTATCATATCATCATGGAAAACAATAATTTTCAACGGGCACAAGGATACTGTAGATGGAAGAAGCCACGCAAACTGTGCGTGCGGACCCTTGTAACCGTGCTTTCCGGGCATATTCGTTTCCAACCGAGAAAGGAAAAAAACAAGACAACTAAACAAAAAAGATAACATTCTTTCAATAACACAGAGAAGGATGAAATTCCATCCCGATTCTCTAAGAGCAAAACGATGAATTTAAACTTAATTCACGCATACGATGCGAAGCATAAACTACTGGTTCCCGCTGGCGAAACGGTACAGACTTTGCTAATCAGGGAAGCTGTTCACTCAAATCCTCTTGAAGCTGCAATGGACTCTACGAAGAAACATTCTGCAAAATGCTCAAACGATGCTTTTCACAGATGCTCTTCAATTCTTTCTTTCATTTCCATTCTGTTAATTGTTGCGCTGTTCTTGAGGATGGAAACAATAAACAGGAACACGAAGAGGAACGAACTTCGCATTTCAGATGTTGAAGCTCACCTTAAGATCGCCGTTTTGAGGAAAAGAGCAGGTAACGAGGGGAAACTGTCAAAGGGTAAGTAAAATTTTATTTGCAAGTCTATGATAATTTGCTCTAAGGAATCCGGCTTCATCGCATGAAATTAGCCCGTCTCCAATAATTTGGGCCAATTTAGTTTCATCTTAACGGTACAGTAATTCACAACATAGATTCAAAGAAGGCAATCCTAGAACTAAATACCGATCATTTCTATCGGCGCTTTCCTAGATGGAAGCTTAGCAACGCATACACATACCATTCCCCATCGATCAATGTGTCTACGACGGTAGTTTTGCATGAATGGGCATTGTAGCAATAACATTTACTCTAGGAGGCACCCCAAATTCCCAAATTTTGTAAACTGCTCAATAGTGAGTAGATTATTACACACTCAAATTTAATGGTTCCATTGTCTCTATACAATTTCGTTCTTAGGTTTATCAGCAGAGAAGGTACTGCAAAAGATTATCTGTACATTTACGTCTAGATTTTGCGACAATTGCGTTATTCTCATTGCAAACCTTTTTCTTACTCTTTGGGGCAATATATGTGATTCCCACTAAATCATCGCTAAAACTCTACATCAGATTGAACGATGCTTCCTTCGTTTATCATGTAGAAAATAAATTATCAAATGGCTCGAAAATAGTTAGACATGTTGCCAAAACCATCATGGTTTAAGCAGATAAGTGACTTGACAAATTATTTTGTGTCAAAGTTTTCATCAAGGTAGTATAGTCGTCTTGATCTAGAGATGATTACTCTATGAGGTTATTAGCCACTGACCTCGGAAAATGAATGACAGATAACAGGACATAAGGTGAAATATGAACTGAACCAGTGGACCCTTACACCATTGGGCTAGTTTTTGGACCATTTTTTGGACCATTTATGTGGACCAATTTTTAGACCCTTTTTTGCTTCAATTTTTGAACCGCTTAATCACGGGGGAGGCAGACCATTAATACTTAGGGAGTTTTGGGATGCAGTCTATCAGTACCCAGGGAGGGGTGCACGTGGTAGACAGACTTTTGTTACTAAGAGAGGGGTTGAAGAGGAACTATTAGTACGCAGGGAGGGGTGGGAGGTTGCTGAGGTAGTAGATGCTACTGATTAATGGAGTTTTTACTGGGTCATACAAATTATTTGAGCAGTTTTTCGACTGACTATTTTTATGTCAAAACTTTTGCGCTGGACCATTGCGTTTCTTTATTTTTTTTGTCGCGCGAATACGAAACTAGCACCTAAACACTGGATTATAATTGTTATTGAAAATATCGCCAATTCCCGTTCTCGAATCGACTCATTTTATCCAACTTTAAAATTTGATTAAATCACGCTGAATCATTTCCCCAAAAAAATTCTTCGGAGATTGAAAAGAACTACAATTCACCTTGCAAAAGCTGGATTTTCAGTCAATCATTTTGTGAAGCACATAGTTAAATAGCGGGTTATTTTTGACCTATTTTTTAACTAATTAGAAGTAGGTCGGATAAATTCGATTAGATTGTGTAAATAGATGGTCAGGTTGCTGTCAATCTATGTTTTGATGTTGTTTTCAAAATTTGATATTTTTTAATCAAACAAGGTGTAACTGTTTCCAACAAAGACAAGCATCTAATTTCTCCTGAATTTCACCCCTGAATCAAGCATTATGGTCATGATAATAGAGGAAATAAATACCAAATAAAGAACCTTTTGGTTGTTCAACTAATTCTCCTTGTCTCCGTCTTAGTAAATGTATGGAGAATTTGCATACTGATTTCAGAATATAAATGGCTAATATTTTTATATTTGTAATATACAGATTTTGAAAGCGGAATGGAAACACATAATGTGGATTATCGCCAAAGACATAAAAGAAATGCTGCTTTGAGTCCAACGCCAGCAACTATAACTTTACAACAAATCCGCCAAGAAATAAATAACAAATTCAATGAAGTTTGTAACTCCTCAGACAGAATATGCCAGGCAGGACCTCCGGGACCGCCAGGAGCCCCTGGGTATCCCGGATATAAGGGAGAAAAAGGGGCCCCTGGTAGTAAAGGACCACCAGGTCCATGGGGGCCCACTGGGGTTCCAGGCGACAGTGGTGTTAGAGGACCTGTGGGACCTCAAGGAGAAAAGGGTGAAAAAGGTGACAAAGGGCCCGTTGGAGCTCGTGGTATTAGAGGAGAGACTGGAGAGAAGGGTCGTCAAGGACAAAAAGGATCTATTGGCTTAAAAGGGAACACTGGGGACAGAGGATTGGTTGGTATTCAGGGACCAACCAGAGAATGTGTTGTTCCACCGAAGATCAGTGTGTATCCAGCATCTCAGGAAGTCTTTATCAATGAGACAGCATTATTTTTCTGTTGGGTTCAAGGCCAGACGTCGTCCAAAATAACATGGCGTAGACTTGGAGGTACTCTATCTGATGCTACCGTGGAAGATGGTGCGCTTCGAATCAACAGCGTACAAAGGTCACATGTGGGGTCGTATATGTGTTCAGCTAACACTGGTCTCAGAAATCTAACGGGTTTCAGCACTTTACAAGTAAAAGGTATGGATATCACTCCCTCATTTTTCTGATTTTTTATAATATGTTTCTTTAACACCAGTGTAGACTGCCACTTGTAAATGAAATACACATTTTTGTCCTTTCACAGTGGGCCGTCGACATTGAGTGTGTTCAGATAGTAATTTAGCACCTTTAATACCGATCACGGGAAAAGTTATGTCCACTTAATAATGTTAAAAAGTATAATAAGTTTTAGTTGTATATTCTTGCTATTTTCAACGCTAAAGGTTTTCTCCGATGTTACCAAAAGTTGCTATTGCTGACGGTTGCTATTGATCATATGATGTTGTTTATTACATGTCGGTTTTTTAATCGATTTTACTCTACCTTTAGAGCCACCAACATTTGTCAAGAAACTACCATCTTTGGTCATTGTAGATGAAGGCTCCGTTTTAAGTCTCTGTTGCGAGGCTGTGGGCTCTCCTCCTCCTAACGTGGAATGGTCACGCGCTCGTCAGGTGCACTCCGCTGATACATCATTGGCTTTCGAGGAACAAGGCTGCCTCGAATACAACCCTGTTGGGTTCAACAGCAACGGGACATATGTCTGCCGCGCAAGAAACCGCTTCGGACTGACAGAAACAACAACGTCAGTAGTCGTCAAGAGAAAAGGTTTCTTTCAATCAATAATATGATTTGCCATCATTCCAGTTACCCAATACTCATTGCATACCAATCCGGAGACTAATTCTGTCATGACAGTAACACCAATAGCCTACTTAAATTAACCTCAACTGTACAGAATTCCAAAAATACAAACACTTGTTACATGGTTAAGCATCTCGGAGCGCTCTTTTCAATAATCAAAGATTTATAAGCGCGTCGTTTAAACTGACTGGGGTCACGTCTCTGATTCAATACCAATGATAACAAAGACTCAAAATGATGATTGTAATAAATAAGTGGGTCAAGAACACCAATAAACAAACAAACAACTATCTCATTACTAATATCTAGGCGACCGTATAAAAAAATAGGCATCCAACAATTTTTCACTTTTGGGGTGATTTAGGTTTTTCGTTTAGTTCTGTTCTGTGTGCTTTCTTGTTCTTGTGTGTTCCTATGCCTCCCTTTCTAGAACGAGAGCCACAACAACATGTTGATGTCTTCGTAAATATTTCCTCCCTTTTCTTATTTATTATCCATGTCTTCTTTTTATCAAGATTTAGTACATTCTTGTGAAGAAGTTTCAAAGAAAAAAATGGAGAGACGTCCCGGAAGCTTCGAGCTTTTCGCGGTCAATTTTCGATATAAAGTAAGTCTAGAGCCTCTATTTCTCTTTCAGAATAAATACTTCCAAAAGTTCTTAATAGTAGCAGGCAAGTCAAGAATTTGATGAAACCAAAAACTTTTAAGTTTGTAAAACATGTTTCGACAGAAACTTCTGTCATCTTCAGTTAATTAATGTACAAAGCGTTGGAAGTTGAATTTATAGTGAGTAGAAAATGCTAATTATGATAAATGCTGACAACAAGAAAAGGCAAAGCATGAAAGTGTGAGGGTTAAAAGGATACTTTTAGATTTACATGGTGTGATTGTTGATTCGAAGAGGGTTGTATATGAATAGCCTCTTTTATCTTAAGTTGAAACTATCCTTTCAATTCTCACACTTTCAAGCTTTGCCTCTTTCTTTAAAGACGATCTCGTAGATAAAACAATTTTTGTTACTTTTCCTGTCCTTGGTTTGTTTTGTTGTTTGTTTTTGTTTTGTTCGGTGTTGAATTTTTCTGTTTTGTTCTCTGTTTTTTTCCTCTCCGGATGAGAGCTTTTTTAAGCCAAATAAAGAGTTCAATGTAGTTCGATTTTTCTTTCAGCCTTACTGACAGTATAAACTTTAATAAAAAAATGTTAATAGTCGCCATCTTAGCATCACCCAGGAATCCAAAGATTATAAAATATTTTTCCGTCGAGAACATTTCCTAGCACATACCAGCAAGAAAGCACGCATTTTTCAATAGGTTGCACCTATTTACATCTTCCAGTCAAAAATTCAGTCACGATGGCAATTAAAAAATTACACATTTGAATTTAAAGGAGACTCTTAGTGAGAGAAAAACCTTTCCTGATGTGAAGAGGTGCCTTCTCACTTTTATTCTCACCTCTCCTATCCCACCCCTCCTTCTCACTGAGTGCAAGAGTTACGACTAGATCCCAAGCCTCCCGGTGAATATTTCAATTTTTTATCTTATGGTTTTAAAGCTGTTAGAGTACTTCATATCTATCAAGGTATTTTATCAATTCCTCACCAACTTATAACCAAAATAATAAATGCCCTGCTTTTGATTGTAATATATTTGCAATGTACTTTTAGGTCTATTGTGATATCACAGTAAGTCTTGAAGGATGGACCCTTATCGCTCGATTCTCAAACAGCGATGGCAAGAATTGGATGCGTCAGGATGGTAGATGGTGGTATGACCAGCAAGCTGCCGATGGAACAACAAATGATCCATCAGTAAACGCTGATATGATCTCACCAGCATTTTGGTTGGTCAGAGGAAGCGAATTTAAGATCACGCGCAGTGACGACCCCAGCCACACCCCTCTGTTACAGACCACAGGTAACTGTTTGGGTGGACAAACATTCCGATCTAAAATCACAAGTTATGGCGACTTTAGAAATGGCAAGGTCTGGGCCAGTAATCGGTGTCTGGGAAGTTGTACGGTTCAATATGGCGGACAGTACAAGTCAACAGACGGGTTTCAACAGGCTGATTGCAGTGGAAGCATCCAAAGCGATGACAAGATCGGCTTCTGGTGTGACTGGCATATTGGGGATGGAGCAGTGATGATGATTGGTGGAGGAGGAAGTAGCTGTGCACGTGCTGATCATGGGATTGGGATCACAGAAACTGGCGCAGCTTCTTTCGTTGCAGTAGGTCGTAGTGAAACTGAATATGACTTTGGTTATGATGCTGATACGAGAAGCACTCCATCCCTGTCCTACTCGTTGAACTTATGGATCCGTTGAAAGTTATAAGAATTATACGTTAAAAATTATAATGTAATACTTTTGTGATCAGTAATGGAGTTAACAAGCCCTAAACCAAATTACAAACTCTGAGTCCACTGACTGGTAGGTCGGAGAGTATGAAGGCTCGGATATACATTTTTTGAACCTAAGATATTGCATTTCTTTCCATTTATGGCTTCACTCCAACAATTAGAATCTCCTAAATGAAGTGAGGTTCAGACATAAGTTTAACGAGAAAGAGCGGGTGAAGTCAGAAGAGGCGTGCTTTCGATTCGATTTTTGTTTCAAAGACGAGTACATTTAAATGTCATTTTGCTGACTAACAACTTTTACATTTAGTTTCGACAACTGCCTGCAACATATCTCACTTATGCGTTTTAAGTAATGGCTACCTAGTAGTTTAGATGGTGCCTCTTTGATTCGTTTTTCAAAAAAATCAATTTAGAATTATGCATCCTGTTTTGAACTTTTTGTAGGCCGCTGTATTGTTCTTACCTGTTTGTAGCGTGTTGCGGAAAGAGTACAACATTTGTGTCATCTATTTTTTTTCAAAAATTAGCTTGAGAACTATATTGTAGTATTTAGTATTGGAGCAAACTAATCACGATGTGAACAAAAAATAAATCTTTATGCTTGATATGTATCATGCATCTTAGTTCAATGTTTTTATATACAGAAATTATATTTTAATCTTAGTCAACTCCTTTAGTGTTAAAACTGCAGAAATAGAACTCAGGGCTTCCACAGTAGTATTTATTTCTTTTTAACGGTTGTTTGAATGTAGCAGAAAATGCATTTGAGTTCATTTAGTGGGATCCTTATTAAAGGAATTTCTCAAGATCTTAAAAGAGAGTTTCCCATTATGGACATGTCAACAATCATGCTTCCGAAAATTAGATACTTTCTTTTCAATTTAAAATTTCAGTTCCGGTATGCAAAACTACTAGATCTAGAGTACCCACGCGAGAAGACTTAACCCCTTATCTCCCAAGATCTCATTATTAATCCTCCTTACTCACGGTTTGCCATACAGTTCTTGTGATGTTAGTTTAGAGAATTTGGTATTGGATCAACTTAAAATCCCCGAATTGATATTTTCTTTATCCTAATCACTTGTTTGCTTGATATTATACTGATATTGTAAGGAGAAATTCTATCTTAGTCACTCGTGGGAGTTAAAAGGTTTAAGGATAAACAAGAGAACACAAAAAGAAGTGAACAAAACATGAAACACTTTCATTTTAAACACGGCAAAAGTTAACAAAGCAATCAAAGTCTAAATTTCGCCTGCTAAATTGATACCTGCTGGTCTTATACTGCACCTCATCTGTTTGTTTTATGAAGAGATATTCGCACTTAATGCAATTTACTGAAAGAATAAAAATACAACTTTTCCCTTCCAAGAACCTTTTACGACGTTAATCAGTTAAAACATTGGATATTAACAACAAATCACACAAATACTACGTCCCTATGAATAGGTTGTTTTAATTTTTCATTTGAGGAGAAAACACATTGCCTCATTCCATCGGTATAAACGGATAACATTTTAGAAAACAACGAGTACACTTTGGTTATTTGGTCATTTGGAAGAAGAGAAACCAGATAATTAACTTTAAAGATGTTCAGAATTGCGCCTAAGCGTTCCTAAAAAAAAAAAACTTATGCCAAAGATTCAATTTTCAAAATCATGAGCGTAAGGTTTTCTTTTCTGAGCGGCATGGACAATCACCCTATGAATAATTTATTTTGCTAAAAACGCCAAATAGTATTAATATTTTACTGCTTTCCGTTGCAGAAACAAATCAGGGCAGTGGTCGTTGAATTAGGACCCACAACCTTAATGTCCAGTCGCACAACAACCTAAAATCGTCAACACTGTACGAATAACCTGTCGCTATATATATCTAAGTCGTATGTGATGTATTTTAAAGGGAAAGCCTTCATTTTCATGGTGCCTCCCTTTGGTTTTGCGTCTTTTGTTTTGATCACGTGGTTTCATTGCCGGGCTGTTGTAGACAAAGGTGATGTCGATATTTTTTGCTGGTATAGCATTTAAAGCTTTCAGATGAACTATATTTTCAGTTCATTTCTGGCAATGTTGTGTTAAAAGATGCCATCTCTTTCAAATCACCATGGCATTTTCTTTCGCCAACTTCAGAATGCAATCAAGATCATTTTTTTCCTCTGGAAAAAAAGTCTTAGTTTGTGTCTTGGGTGAAGTGTTTAAAATTTTTACCAAGACACACATTAAGTGGCGATCTCTGTTAGAGCGGTCCAAGGCATTTCGCATTGGAGAAACGTTTGCCTCAAACTTTGCCCATTAAACTATCTTTGGGAGTAAGTAAATAAAACCACATTGGTTTCTGGAAATACGTCATAAATTTCTTTTGAGAGCTCTCAATAATCAAAGCTGCATAAGGCCCGTTTTTGACCTCTTGTGGCATCGAAAATTTCTCACGGTGATTGGCTCGCTGCTCGTAACATACTACATGCAGCAGGTTTGGATTCTTAAATTGTGTGATATCTCAAGGGTTTGGAAGGTATTTCAATTTTGATATGTTATCAGAAGTTCGCCATAATTTATTGAAAACAATCGTTTGAAAGCTTTTTGAAATTGGTCAAAACTACTTTTTCTTTCTTGGGTGATATTTCTCAAGTCCAGACCGGACCTTTAATAATTACTAATCACTAATAAGCTGTTCGAAAGCATAAAATGTAAAAAAAATCTTGCAGTTATTAGTGTCTTAAAACTTTTGGTGATTTTGCCACCCTGGCGGCAGAATTATGCAAATTAGTCTGTTCAGCAAACTCCGACCGTTCTTTATTAGTAGCTTCATAAATTGTAGATTTTAAAGAGAAAAGATAGTCCGATAGATCAATTATAACATGCTGATTGATACTGTAAACATTTTGAACGGCTAAAACCTGGCAGATGATTCTGTCTCGTGACGAAAAATGTGAGCAAAACGTATCGAATATCATATTGATTAGCGGTCGGTCAACGTTTTAATAAGAAACTATTTTGAAAAAATTGGTTTCTGTTGTTTTATAGTTGACTAAAGAGAGCTTAAGCTATTCAAACCTGTATGAACATTTCAAACCAAACACAGTATTTTATTTAGCGTAACCGGCAATAACAGCACCAGTCCACGAGCAGTCCCTCCTTGTCAGCGAAGTCCGTCGCGCGAGTTGAAAATTCAGTGAGGAAAAAATGTTAGTGCCTCCTGGAGGCGTGCTATCATCTCTTTTTTTTTTCCAGCTCTGACGGTTTTCTTTTTGACTCGCGAAACGGACTTAGCTGAAAAGGAGAGACTGCTCTTAATCTATCACAGCACATACTGAAATTTACCGTGAGCAGTGACACAGTCACATAATTCAATTGTGTACTTCTTCCATCTAAATATGGCAGCGATAATGTGATTTTTTGCTCGGAATTCTAGCCTATTTTTTCTAAGCTATCAGCCGTGTTTGCGTTTCATGGGAGCAGGGAAATACAGGACTTCAGATCAGCGAGAGGAAGTGTCCAAGATCCGATGCAAGTTTTCAGTGGGTGCACTGACAGCATCGCCGACGCGGTACTAAAGCTCTTCTCCCATGCCATTTAGTTCGTATATGATTAGGAAAAAACTTTAAAACTATCCGCACCCTCTAGTATTTTCTAGACCTCTCGATGATTTCTTATTTGTGACCTCTTGAAGTTCTAATATTCTCGCCATAGTGGATTTACTTATCGGTTGAAATCCAGTTTCTTTGGAATGGCCATGTAATATTAATGATGGCACACATGGCTACTGTGCGTACCACGTTGAGCATGAAAAATTCCTCGGTGCAAGTGCCGTAAACTACGTCTTGATAGTAATATTGCCTCATTGTGAACTCTAAGAGAAGTGGTTCAGCTGACGCTATTCTTAACGGATTGTGTGCCGCGGGATATTTTTCAATATAGGCACTCCACTTGTGTTCACTGCCTTCTTAACTTGTCTATCGGATAGGTTTTCAAATGGCTGATATACCAGTATGTTTTTAAGCGCATTGGCTGAGAATCTATCTCCCGACAAAAAGACAGTGTGAAGGAAATCAACTTCAGTGAGGGGCATCTTAAGAACACTCATAATGTGAAGAATTCATGACGATTTTGTTTCATTCCTTTGCTGAATGTTCTCACTGTTATTCTTTTCATAAAGAGTATAAGAAATATCTTTTCGTGGAAACTCGTATCAAGAAATGGCCCATTGTTCCGGATCAACTTTTCCAAACAAAAGTCCTGAGTAATTGGTAGTCCTGAGGGACTTTGGCCGAAGGGAGGCGGAAAAGCTCGTGACTGATCGAGAAAATTATCGGAGTGACAATTTTGCTGCACTGGGGGAGTGGGTAGTGTAAATATGTACCAGTAAAATCAATCTCCATCGGTGTACCCAGGCGTAGGCTTGACTCCCGTTTAACGCATCGAGCCAAAGGTTCGCAAATTCAAAAATAATTAAATTTATCCGTATTGCAGTGACTCATTTAAACCACCTCTCTCTATATGTAAGTCTAGTCGCCTGGTTTTTACCAGTCAGCTTTGTCAACGTACAAATATATTGTTTGGTCTTGCCAGCTCCAACTGGTTGATTATCGGAAGTCACGTCTGATGTTAGATGTTGTCAGTTTACAAATGCAAGATAGCAAAGAAAAGTATTGTGTCATTCTACTGTTTTACATATAAGATACTGAATTTAAACTCTTGAAAATTGAAAATTATGGGAACGGAGATAAAAAAAATTAACATACTTTTCACTGATAGATATTTTAAAGTTTTTACTAAGGCTTCCTGTATGTGCTAATTAAATGATATAAACAAATTTCAGTCTATGTATATATAAAGTTATGACAGGTCATCAATTGATATCTGATCTGTTACAACAAATAATAACTAGCCCTTAGCATTTTACCATATCGTTTTACACTTTGGCAAGTTCCTCTCAATTTGTTATAAAATTGCTTAATTCAAATGCCGGGGAACTGATCAGACTTCGGTGGTCTGGTGAGGATAGCATATAACTTCGACTTCAAAATGCAGTTTGGACTCCCTGAACTTTCAAGGAACTATTTCCATGTATTAGTGAAAATAGTTGTTCTAGCGCAGGATTCTAGTGGTACGTAAAGCGTTTTAGACTGACTCCTGATTAAATATTTATCTTTGAGCAGAATACTTTTAACAAATCTTTTTTCATTCCTCTCTTTATTTCTAGAGACAAAAGTCGTCGATATGCAAGGTAAAACTCTCAGTCGAGGTACAAGTAAAGGAATAACTTATGCCAGATTTAAGGCTCACAAGTTTTCCTACCTCAACATCACTATTACTGGTTCGGATTATGTTGGAGAGGACAGCGAATGTGGATTTGCTTGTGTCAAAATTCCGTCGTGTTTTTCGTTTAACCTGGCTGCATTTCATGATATGAATGGCAAAGTTCTGTGTGAATTACTTCCATCGGATCTGTACAACAACTCGGATAAGCTTGTCCCTAGTCACAGTCACCATCACTACAGTATCGCAGTAAGTTGGAAATAAAGAATGTTCACTCTGTTTTGTGAAAAGAAAAGGAGAGGAATCGCAGATAATTTCTTGTGGAGGTTTTTTTCATTTTTTTACCTTTTTAATAATACACCTAAAGGCTACGTGGTCCACTCTTACAACTGTAACATTTAGGCCATGTGTTTTCCTTTTGAAGTTTCTCCTTATTGGAAGGAGGACAGAGTGGTTAATTGCAAAATAGGGAAAGCGTTTACTTGAGCGGAAGACTTATAGATAATTTTGGGTCTAAGTGGGGAAGGTTTACTGACTCTATTTTTAAACACGGTCCACGATGATATATAAAATGATTGGTACCAGATCTTTCTCGTTTCTTTCGTATATGTTTTCTTTAGTCTTCATGTTTCAAATGGCCTTGTCAGAACAATGGGAAATGTATGGCACAGTACGAGAAGAACAGTTACGTGTGCGTTTGCGCGAAAGAATACACAGGGGTACATTGTGAAACGGGTGAGACATAATTAGTGTGTTGTAATTCTCTTCCACAGCGAGAGAATGACTCAAAGCTTATCTGTTTACCGCTTTCTTGTCGTCATCGTACATTTCCAAATTCCCCCGCTAATTAACTGCCATGCAAGTTAATTTCATTTTTCCTTCAGATATTGACGAGTGCAGTGCTTCTATCTGGCCCTGTGGCATCAATGCAAACTGCCAGAACACTTATGGCTCCTACACATGTTCCTGTAAAAGTGGATTTTATGGAAATGGAAAAACGTGTATGGGTAGACCCTATTTGTTATTATAATAAAGTTGGATATAACGCGCGCTGTCATTGGTTGAAACCAGGCGCCATTATTTACGTTATTAAAACGTGGGCAGATACGAAAATCCTCAAAGGAAAAACAAAATAGACATTCCGAGTTTTAAAGATTTTCACACTCAGTTAGATTGCAAGCTTACGTACGGTAATGAAAATCAAACACAGTCAACACTCGTATAGTATATAAAGTTCAGCGGTTCAAAAACAAAACAGAACAAAACAGAAATGATGAAAAATATAAACAAACTGGCATAACTGTTAAAATTCATACTAATCATGACGGTGTCTGAGGAAATATGATCATGCTGAAGTCCATCGCGGCTCACTTATCCTTTCCGATGTGTTGAGTGGAAAGTCACTTCAGTCACTGCAGCCGAGTTTTGCGGCGCTGTCATCCCGAGCGATCTTCATGTTCCGGTGAATTCGGCTGTCGTTCATTTAAAAAACACTCGCCTTGAACAGTTTGTTTTCTACCTTGTCATGTGAAGAAACCCGCGTGTTTTTATGAGCCATAATTCGGCTGAAGTTCACAGAACATTTTACTTCAAGATTCTGAATTAAAAACTTCAGGCAAAAGCGTTAAATTCGACCTGCCGAATTATTTTAGTTTGTAAACTATCGTAGATGGTGAACTTTGATGGTTTTTGAACTTTGTAGAGCCAATCAGATTATTTGAACCATTCTAACAGGGATTCTGATTGGCTTATTGTAGCGTGCTCTATGAGAGTATAGAGCATGCTGACGACACTGTTGTTCGCTTCGGAAATAAAGTTTGTTCTGAAAATTGAAAGTAATACATGGGGAATTTAACGGATTCTTTATTATAAAACAAATAGAGAAGCCTTGACTGTGCTCTGTTCTGTTATAAAGCACGCAGGAAGCGGCTAGAGCACGAAAGAAGTGTAGGGAGAAACACGAGTCGTAGTCGAGTGTTTCTTCCCACTTCTTTCGTGCTCTAGCCGCTTCCTGCGTGCTTTATAACAGAACAGAGCACAGTCAAGGCTTCTCTATTTGTTAATTAATCTGTTAGTCACACTACTTAGAGTCAGTTTATCAGTTAGGCTATAACTAATTCGTCTCCAGTTTTGGAAATTTCATCTTTTTTAATTACGCTTGCGCTCGCTGATCAAAAACAAAATTTTCATCTCGAAAGTTTTTGGCTTCCAATGTAAATCTTTCAGAGACTTAATTATTTGACATGGAGCGAGAGGATAAAGTAACAGAAATGTACGATTTATAAATTAAACATAGGATCATTTTCAAACTTTCTGCCGATTGTGGATATCAGATGGTAAAATCGAGAAAGTGCCCCCCCCCTTTTTTTTTCCTCTTGGGAACTAGAAAAAGAGGCTCTTAAAATTGCAATCGGTTTCCTAAATCCTTGTAGTTATATCGAACTACCTCTGGCTCAAAAGTTGGCCTTTAACGGTGAAAATTTTGGCCAATTTACAGCTAACAGTCAATACCTTTCCCTTATGGTCACCATAAAGATTTTACAGTTAACTTTAGTTATTACTAACACCACACCGAGAAAAAACAGAAGAAGGGTGAGATTATTGCACAGTTCGTTTCAAGCTAGAAAAAAGAATACGAAGCTATCCTCTACAATATTCCCACATATGCCACAAGGCGTAGACATAAAATTAAAATGTTCATACGTTATTATTAAAAAACAATGAGAACTGTTCTTTCACTGCAGGCTGGACTCTTATCGCTCGATTCTCAAACAGCGATGGCAAGAATTGGATGCGTGACGATGGTAGATGGTGGTTTGACCAACAAATTGCTATTGGAGCGATAACTAACCCTTCTGCGATGGACGATATGATTTCAACAGCCTTTTGGTCGGTCAGCGGCAGAGAAATAAAGATGGAGCAGTAATGATGATTGGTGGAGGAGGAACTAGCTGTGCACGTGCTGATCATGGAATTGGGATCACAGAAACTGGCCGTGTTTCTTTCGTTGAAAAGGGTGGTATTCAAACCGAATATGACTTTGGTTACAATGCTATATCAAGCACCACTCCATCCCAGTCCTATTCGTTAAACATATGGATCCATTAGAAATAGCCAGGCTCCGGTTGTCCGAAGGGTGCATAACGCTATCCTTTGAACAAATCTCTATTCGTTGGACTGCGCAATACGTTTTATTAACGATTAATTTTCTGCTGGATAGCAATTTATCCGTTGGAAAGCGTTCTCCGCCCCTTAAACAACTGGGCCCAGACCTTTTATTCTTTTAAACCTAATTTAGAACTGAACAACTTTGTAGAGGATGATATTACTCAAATTGCGATCAAGGTTAGTTGAGAATTTTTGAGTTGTCAATAATAGCGCATCTTTCCCCTGATAGCAAAGCTAAATTAACTTGAACATTATCCCGACCACAACGTCTTAAGATCTTCACTGGCAACAACTTAATTACCATCAGTTGCGAAAAACACATTTAGTAGAATTAATCTAAGTCAGACTTACAACTCATTTTCTTTAGGAGATAAAGTATTCATTGATGATTGTTTAGTGATATCACATGTAAAATATGCAAGATTTTTTGAACGTTTTCATAGCAATCGAACGATACATGTTTAATTAAATTGTCATAAAAAAATGAATGACTAAATGAAAAAAATAGATGTCACTCTTTTTTATGTTCAAAGTGTCCCCTTTTTTCCCTTAAAACCAAAGGTCTTTAACAAACTTCAAATCTGGGAATTCGCCCCGTGCGGCGCCATTCCACAAGACGGAATTCTGTGGGTATACAGGCAAGTAAACAATAGATTTTTGACCAATCAGAGCACACGTTGCGTCGAACTTATGTCATAAATTCATATATGGTCTACTAAATGATTTTTAAGTTTTTCTACGAACGTTTCAACCGAGGTAATAAGGAAATAGACGCCATTACTTAATTGAGCATCCAATAGTTCAGCATTCCACGGGGGCCTAGGACTAAAATCTAGACTGCCAATTGAGTGCATTTTGATATCATCTTGAGTGGGGCGGGAAGGAGGAGGGGGGACTTCCTATCTATAGAATAATGGAAATGCGCTGCTGGATAGAGTCGCATTTTCACAATTCAGTTGTCATGAATACTACCCGTGGGGGTATTTCCTAGTAATAGGCTAATGGGGATGTGTCGCTGGACATGGTCGCATTTTACTGACTGGTTTGACTATAATAGGTTATCAATAGAGTCACAAGAAGGGGGTTGCGCATTATTGGTATTTGGGAGAAGTTCAAAAGCGGGCGGCTGTACACAGTTTAAGACTGATGGGCTGATTATATTGCTTGATCGCGGAGAAATACAGGTTGCAAATGTGGACGCACATTATTTGGTTGTAAGGAGAGATGGTCATGGCCTTTTCTTTGTGAAACTCGTAGCTGAGGTAGGGTTAATTCAGGGCGAGAGAAACTGCTTCCTCGAGTCTAGCATATTTTGAGTGTGAAATAAAAAAATTAAAAAAAAAAAACCAAAGAATTCCTACGACTAACTCGGGGTTAAAGTAATCTAAAAAAAAAAAACATGTTCGTGAACTCGCCACAATATTAAAATCGTAGATTACTATCCATCCTTGAACTTGTTATTTTATTAACAGTGGCCGTGACTATTGTGTTATGGACTCAAGCGGTGATCTTTCAGATGAATACAATATCATTTATTGCAGGGACAATGAATTGGAAAGATGTTTTTGAAACGTGTGTCGCTTTGACTAACAATACTGAGAACCTCGAACTTACAGAGTTACTTTTATCTTTTTATTATTGTTTTTATTTTTCTGGTTCCGGTTGTTCGAAGGTTGGATAACACTACTGACTGGATAAATCTCTATCCGGTGGATAACACTTCACGTTTTCCTATCACTTATCCGCTGGATAGTGATTGATCCGTTGGATAGCATTAACCGCCTTTAATACAACTGGGCCCTTCATTTCTCTGGTCTTTGGTTTTTTTATTTCTATTAGTTTCAAGAGACCATATTCCACTCATAAACAGTACGAAATTAGTACAGGCCAGAACTTGCTCGTCAAATGGACGTGATCGAAAAAGCAAGATTTCTTCCAAAACGCCAGATTATATTTACAGTTACCTCGAGGCCACGCACATCGGAATCATCCTGGCAACAGGTCGTGCTTCTAATCTCTTACTCTACTGAGACGATGGCAGAAAAATCAATTAAATAACGGTTTACTTTAACTCTCGCCTGGACGTGTTCTTTACAATATCAGTTACACGGGAAGCTCAAACCTTCATCTCAAGTAAACAGTTCGTATCTTGCAGTAGTTGAGTTTGCTAATCAGGGAAGCTGTTTACACAAATCCCTTCGAGGCTACGATGGACTCTACGAAGAAACCTTCCGCAAAATGCTCAAACGATGCTTTTCGCAGATGTTCTTCAATTCTTTCTTTCGTTTCAATTCTGCTGATTGTGGCGCTGTTCGTGAGG
This sequence comes from Pocillopora damicornis, assembly GCF_964200805.1. NCBI lineage: Eukaryota > Metazoa > Cnidaria > Anthozoa > Scleractinia > Pocilloporidae > Pocillopora > Pocillopora damicornis. Next base: position 37,250,736 of record NC_142670.1, on the reverse strand, counting down.
ATGGAAACAATAAACAGGAAAACGAAGATGAACGAACTTCGCATTTCAGATGTTGAAAGTCACCTTAAGATCGCCGTTCTGTTGAAAAGAGCAGGTAACGAGGGGAAACCGTCAAAGGGTAGGTAAACTTCTACTTGCAAATCGATGATAATATGCTTTAAGGAATTCGGTTTCATTGCCTCCAGTAATTTGGAGAGATTTGGTTTCATCTCAGCGATGCAGTAATTCACAGCTTAGATTCGAAGAACGCAATCTTAGTACTTAATGAAAAACACTAAATGCCATTCTGAGTCATTTCTTTCCATATTTTTGTGATCTCACAATGACTATTGGCGCCTACCTGGGTGGAAGCTTAGCATGGATACACATACAATTCTTCATCGATCGGGGGTGGAAGCTGAATAACGAGACCTCAATTATTCATTACTCATCGTGTTTTTTTTCGAATTATTTATTACTCTTTTTAAATTTTGTTTGGTAGTCATTCTTCCCTATTCCTTGAACGTAACCAAGATTTTTGCCCTGTTAGACTCGATTTCAGGTTTAATTCATGATTATACATTTGATTATAGGTATCACACTATCGCACCATACTACACGCTACTGCCACACCGTGCTACATACGGCGACCTTTTTGTCAAACTAAGCTGGTGTTGTATTTTTCGGTGCTATGGTTATTATTATCACGATGTATTTTTCGCTTTAACGGCAACTAGTCTCTTCCGCAAGCAACTCCATCGTCGTACATACCTATCTTGCTCCAGTTATTGGTGACAAATCTCTACAAACATAACCTGAATGAAGTTTGGAAAAACCACAAAGTAGGCAAAAGATAAAATAAATATCTGTATGGAGCTTTTACATGATGAAGTGGGACTTTGTAAGTGAAAAATAAAAGACTTGTCTCTATTAACAAGCGTAATGCTTGTTTTTTGTTTTCCTTCGTTTAGAGCCTTTCCGACTGCTTCAAGCTGATACTAAAGTTAAAGGAAAACTGTTAATTACAAGATATCAAATAAATTTTCTCTTTCTGATATTCTTGATGGAACTATGAAGCTCCAAATGCAATGTCAGTGGCTGTTTTTGCAAACTTGAGTCGAGCCCAAACCTGTAAGCATGTAGATTGCAAAATCTGTCAAAAGACGACTAAAATATAACTATTATAACTATCTTGACAGGTAAAATGGGCCAAGTCACGCAATTCGAAGTAATGTAACAATCACGAGCAGGTGAAAAAATCAACTGAAACATTTCAACAACAGCTCAAAACGTCAAAAGAACGTCAGAAAAAAGGCAAAAGCCGGAAACTGAAAAAAGACACGGGTGTTAAAAATAGGAAAAGATCAAAGCTGACTGTTATCGAAGATAAACTTAACAAACACTAGACCAATGTTAGTCGGTCTAGTGTTGAGTGTCAATTGAGTGTCCACAAGATGTCTGGTTGTAAAAGTAAAACAGCTGTAAGCGTGTCGCTGAACGTCTCGACCTGGTGCTGACAAACACACTTTTAGGAGGTTCATCAGACGAATCCTTATAGGCCATTTCTTCATTTTTGACGCGTTCATCGTCAGAGTCAATGTCACTGTCATCGCCACCTTTCAACAATCGTTCAATTCTATCCACTTCCTTTTGAGGGAGCTTATAAGATCTCAATCCAGAGGAATCAGTAATGATCTCGTCAATACGCACACGGTTTACAATGGTGTACGGTGAGTTCCTATCGTCTCGGTAAGCCTCATAGAAAACGAACTTGTCGCTAGTGTCACTGTTGTCGAGCCACAAAATGTGCATGACGTTGTCAGTAAATACTAGTTCATTTCCCTTTCTTTCCTTTAACGAGGAGATCCTTTAAAAGCAGGGCAAGGAAAAACCCCCACTGTTCTCTTCTAAGGTTGTGCTTTACAGCGATTACTTCCTCTGTCTTCAAATAGGCCCCACATTACAGTAACGATTGACTAAAAGGCAGCTCTCGGTCTTGCTGTTGTGAGTCATCTTGGCCCTCCATCAAAGCGATTGTTTCAACATTGGAAGAAGGCTCGCGTTCTTGTAAGGAAAACGATATGGCATAAGGAAGATGGCCAAAACTTGATCATCAAAGCCATTCCTTTTTTGAGACATAAAATGGTGATCGCGATCCTTATTGATGCCGAGAATCGTTATGGACAAGAACATAAACAGTGGTTCTCAGAATGGAGTAGTTGCATTATATTATCGTAATCCTCACTTCGTGAAGCGGACCCCATTTTAGATCCAAAAACTTGATTTTTTTCTTTGTTTTTCCAAGCTGATTTGGCCTGTTAGTAGCTTAAAATATTTTCATTACCACTGCCGAGGTTAATCATTTCAGTGCAAAAATAACAAAGGCAATTTTTGCGTGGACATAATTTTTTTGCAAAAATGAGCATGCTATCTTTATCGCACGCAGCTCTGCCAAAACCTCAGCCCGAGTAACGGTCTTTTTCGTTTCCTTTCAGCAAAGTGTAAACGAGCCGAACATAAGAGCCTTTTTTTGCGCTATCAGGCGGCTCACCTTTCGCTCGCACACCAATCCTGAGAAAACAGAAAGAGTAGGTGACGTTTGGAATAAATGAGGTACGCTGCTGCACCGGCAGCGATCGACTTACTATTGAAGGGGAAAAAAAGCGATCTTTGTAAACCATGTTGAAATCATGAAGCTTGGGAAACTTAGTACCAAACTTTGACTCAACAAGTGGAGATTTAGTTTTTATTAAGAACAAGACATCGAATCGATATGATAAAGCACAAGCGAAAGGTCAAGTCGGTTGGCTGTCTATTCCCAGTAAGGATGTGCGAGACTTTGGAAAGGACAACACAAAATTAAAGTCGTCTCCAAATAAGTTACCCTAAACTTTTGGAGCTAATTTAAGAAACAACATCCTTAAAAATCAATTTCTCCAAATTTCCTTTACTACTCGATCATAATCGATTTGACTGACTTTTCATTATCGTCATCATCGTATTACATAGTATTATCTCAAAATCTGTTTGGCACTGACCTGCTGGTTGACCGCCTTGAAGGGCACCGTCTTTCAGGTGACCAGGAAAGTTCGCTGAGGGAAAGATATTTATCATATCCAAAGCATAAAAAAGATAGCTTCGAATAGACTTGAAATCGGCGCATGTTTGAAACAAACCAAAATAGATATAAAATTTTCTTACCTTTGATCGCGACTTCTTTTTTTTCTCTTTCTTGCTTTTACCCACTATCACCCTTACAAAAGCCGACCAGACACGACCTCGACTAAGATAACTACCAAGCAGGCTGACCACAAAACAATTTCCACGCGAATCAAACGTCAAATGATACCATAACAGGACATTTGACAGAAAACCTGTCAAGCTGTCAAGCTGCTAAGCTGTGAAGTTGTCCTACAACTCGAAACACAAACGGTCGGAAGTTTCGCCGGGAGACCTCATCATTGATGTCACTTTAAAAAAAGCTTGTGAAGATATATCAGAAAATACATAACCAAGACAATCGAATGAAAAATCGGTATTTATTATTCCATTGGTATGACTACGTTATTCATTATTCCGAGGTTTCCAAACCCAATTATTTATTGTTTACTTTGAACTTACACCCGTTATTCATTATTGATTAATCAGCCTCCACCCCCGATCATCGATCAATGTGTCCACGACGGTAGCTTTGCATGAATGGCATGGGTATTGTATCGATAACATTTATTCTAAGAGGCACCCCAAGTTCACAAATTTTGTGAACTGCTCGATAGTGAGCAGATTATTACGCACTCAAATTTAATAGTTTCATTCTCTCTATAGAATTGCGTTCTTAAGTTTATCAGTAGGAAATGTACTGCAAAAGTTTGTTATTTGTAAATTTAAGTCTAGATTCTGCGACATTCGTCTTATTCTCTTTGCAAACCTTTTTCTTACTCTTTGGAATAATATATGTGATTTCCACCACATCTTCCATCCCTCCCTGCGTACAAATAGTTCGTCTTTCACCCCTCCCTCAGTAACAACAATCTGCCTTGACCCCTCCCTAAGTATTAATAGACTGCATCCCACCCCTTCCTAAGTAATAATGGTCTACCACCTTCCGATAAAATGGTGCAAGAAAAAGGTGGTCTCCATGTCGCCATCATAGTAATCGTAGGAAGAATATGCATACTGATGTTAAAATATAAATGGTTAATATTTTTTGCATGTGTAACGTACAGACTTTGAAAGCGGTGTGGAAAAACAAAAGGTGGATCACCACCAAAGACAGAAAAGAAATGCTGCTCTGAGTCCAACGGCAGTAACTGTAACTTTACAACAAATCCGCCAAGAAATAAATAACAAGTTCAGTGAAGTTTGTAAATCCTCAGACAGAATATGCCAGGCAGGACCCCCGGGACCGCCAGGAGCCCTTGGATATCCCGGATATAAGGGAGAAAAAGGGGCCTCTGGAAAGGAAGGACTACCAGGCCTATCGGGGCCTATTGGAACTCCAGGCGTGAGTGGCAAAAGAGGACCTGCAGGACCTCAAGGAGTAAAGGGTGAAAAAGGGGACAAAGGGTTCGTTGGAGCTCTTGCAATGAAAGGAGATACTGGAGCGAAGGGTCGTCACGGACAAAAAGGATCTATTGGCTTAAAAGGGAACAAAGGCATCAGAGGATTGGTTGGTATTCAGGGACCAAAGGATGAATGTGCTGTTCCACCGAAGATCAGTGTGTATCCAGTATCTCATGAAGTCTTTATCAATGAGACAGCAATATTCTTCTGTTGAGTTTAAGGCCAGACGTCTTCCAAAATAACATGGCGTATGCTTGGAGGTACTCTATCTGATGTTACCGTGGAAAATGGTGCGCTTCGAATCAACAGCGTACAGATGTTACATATGGGGTCGTATATGTGTTCAGCTAATATTGGTCTCGGAAGTCTAAGGGGTCTTAGCACTTTAAAGGTAAAAGGTATGAATATCAGCCCCTCGTTTTTCTGATTTTTTATGATGTGTATCTCTAACACCATTGTAGACAGCTACTTGTCAATGAAATACACATTTTTGTCTTTCCACAGTGAGCCGGCGACATTGAGCGTGTTTAAATAGCAATTTTAAAGCCTGTTACGTTGGGGGAATTTATGTCAGCTTGATAATGTTAAAAAAGTATGAGAGGTTTCAGTTGCATGTTCTTGCTATTTTCAACGCTAAAGATTTTCGCCAATGTGACCAAAAGTAGCTGTACGTTGCTGACAGCTTCTATTGATCACATGATGTTGTTTATTACATGTCGGTTTTTTAATCGATTTTATTCCACCGTCAGAGCCACCGACATTTGTCAAGAAACTACCATCTTTGGTCATCGTAGATGAAGGCTCCGTTTAAAGTCTCTGTTGTGACGCTGTGGGCTCTCCGCCTCCCAAAGTCGAATGGTCACGCGCTGGTAACGTGCACTCCGCTGATACATCATTGGCTTTCCAGGAACGAGGCTGCCTCGAATTCAACACTGTTGAGTTCAACAGTCACGGGAAATATGTCTGCCGCGCAAGAAATCGCATCGGACTGGCAGAAACAACAACGTCAGTAGTTGTCAAAGAAAAAGGTGCCTTTTGATCAATAATATGATTTGCTATCATTCCAGCTACCGTACACTAATTTCATTCTAGTCTGAGAGACCAATTCTGTCACGACAGTAATACCAGTAGCCCACTTAAATTGATCTCAACCGTCCAGAATTTCAAACATAGAAAAAACTATTGCATGGCTAAGCATCTCGAAGCATTCTTT
>NC_142670.1:36157481-36229981 GCF_964200805.1 Pocillopora damicornis | reverse complement strand
GTTGTAAACAGCTAAGGCGCTTACAGATAACAAGGATGAAACTCCACTTGGCCATTGAAGATACCATCACAATGTTGTGTGCTCTAGAAGAAAAGTTCATATGCTTAATTTTTCCCTATTCATTGTAAGCTTACATCAAGCCAACAGATATTTGTAAACAAAATACATGTAGACGCAGTGAAATGCAATAATTTTTTTCAAGTGGAGAATTATGTTTATGTATGCTTTTATCTTCGACGAAAAAGATTGACATTTTTTTTTCTACAAACCATTACTTCACCTGAGTTTTGGAAATCATTGCTAGTTTGAGAACCAACTCTGGAAAAAAGGAGAGAAGCTCAATCTCGTTTTCGGTCCATTACGTAGTTTGGGACCAAGATTGAAAACAACGAGATCATTTATTATACGGTTTATTCTATTCTATTTTATTTTATTCTGGATAGTCTATAAATGATGAATCTTGTTTTTCTCGACACCTATTTCCTGAAAAAAATATGTTGATATGTTGAGAGAGTTAACTCTTCTTTAAATCTGAAATTGGGATAATGTACTTTGGAATTAATTCTTGGAACCCTTATGACTGATGTATGAATTTTCTGCATTCAGAATCTAAATATAAATTGAATTCGAATGCTGTCTTTTTTTAAGCTTTCAATATTTTATGGTAAAGGAGAAAAAAGTCCCTGTCTATGGTCAGCAAAAGCCAACATGAAAGATTAATAAATCGGTTGTAAAATCTTTTGTTGGACTAAGAATTCAAAAATTGGAACACGAAATAAAAATAAAAAATAATTGAAAGAGCAGCTTTGTGAATATAAGTTTTTGTCTTGTTTTAACGCGTGGAGTGATATATATATCTAAGGAAGCTGTAGGATTAGGCTTTGCATTGCATGCTGGGTTAAAGGTTGGCCATCATGAATAAACCTCGTGCTAGCTTGTGTTTAGTCGAAGTCTCCTTTCTTCGTCTGATACTACAGAAGCCATATGTTTTCACCTTATAAGAAAGCAATTTTTATATTAACTTCATCTATATAGAGTCGGCAATTTTCGAATAAAAATCGCTGTTTCCCTTTTATTTTGATCATAGACAGGTAGTAATAATAATCCTTTATTCACTGTAATTACTAAAAATATTTACAAAATAATGATAAAATCCACAAAAATCGAAAACAACAACCCAATAAAATAAGAAATAGGAATTCCAATGTGATCACTGAGCTTAGTTATAATTCAGTTACGAGATGAATCATTGATAAACTTATTGCTAATTCATGGCGACCGATAAAAATATTCCATACTATATTTGGCGCTTTTCATCCTCTAAACATGAAATATAAAGGTGATTTTTATTCCTTTGGAAAAGCTGAACAAAATCCCGACCGTTGCGCAAAGTATATATTATGTTCATGCATTTTTAATGTAAGGAAGAAAGAATGTACAATTTTTTTGGAATTTTCCTTCCTACAAAGAAAGTGCTTCTCTTTTCCCTTGTGGTGTTCTCCAACCTCTTCGGCAAGAATATTGATGACACATTGGAGAAAATAAATTGAAATCCTCGCGCTGGGAATAGTTATCCTTTTATCCATCACTCAGCTGATAATTTTACAAGCTGCATGCTTTTTGTTTGTGCTCTGATGTCATTTGAATTTTTCGTTTGATCGAGTTGATCGTTTTCCAAAATTCTCAACACCAATTTTCTTGACAATATAACGATGTTGGTAGAGGGAAATGAGATTTCGATGAATTGAATGAAGTGTTATCATGAATTGATTCAAGTTTTACTCATTTTGTTGTGTACTGGTTTTGACAGGGCGTAAAATGCACATCTAGAGCATAACTCACACATACTATGGTTAAAAAATGAAAGGAATCGAGTTGATTTTGCAGTGGAAAAATATTCTAGACATATTAGAAACTATATTGTGGCAAAGCACGTAGCATATTCATCAACAGGATCGACATCTGTACTGACTGTGTACATGTAGTTATCTCGCAATAAAAAAAGGAAGGCTCGCCACCTTTAGATAAAAAGAGCTCGTAATAAAATAACTAGGTTCTTCATTGTTTGAAATTTATCTTAAATTCGAAAACCGTCACTATTCGTTCTTTTTGGCAAGAAAACAGCTACTTCCCTTTAAACAAGAGATGTTTCAATGTCTATATAAATATTATAGCCATATTTTGCATAGTTTATAGTGCGAACGTCGCGAGAAACTATTTAAAAGTGTTTTTTAATCTTTAGATGAAGAAAAGCCGCAGAAATGTTAGGTTTGCGATTTTGTGGTTAAAGCGGTCTCGTTCTTCTCAAAGTAAATCTGCTTAATATCATCATATATTGAAGATAGAAGGAGAAGTTGCGCTTGCATCACTCTACTGCATAACTGTGTAACTGACAACACATCATAAAAGAACTGTCAGAAAAAAAGATCTGTATGCGTTGCGCGCTTTCTGTATCACCTAAAAGACTAATTGATTCAGCAATTTTTCAATTTCTCATCAGGACATAGATTTTTGAACAAGGCTTATGGAAAGACTCCACAAAATCGAAGAGTTGTAAACCTTTTTTTTTTATGTCCGTTACTCTGTAAATATAACTGTTTATCGTTCACTAATTGACTTCTTCGTTTCTTTTTTTCTCAGGTGTGATTTGACTTTCAAATTAACGTTTTACAAGAAATATGTTTCCCTTTCAGTAAAATTCGCATCTCTATTGTAAAATACCATTACAAAACATACGCTCTTGTTTATTATTTCGAGGATAATACTACTATTTGTGTTTTTCGAAGAATTTAGACTCTTTTCTATGTCGATCAATCAATCGATTAAAATGTTTAACTTTTTTCGTGTCCTTTGTTTCTCAAAAAAAGCGGAAAATTCACCTAACTATAACATAAAATCACAAAAATAGAGAAAACAAACTAAAATGATCGAATTACAGAACTTCAGAGGCTAGAATATTTTAGGATAAATACAGTGGTAACAAACAGAACAAAAATAATGTCATCGAAAGGATCGCCATGTGTCAATATCTAGGAAGCTTATTTCCTATGAACAAAAAAATTATCTCTACTTTCAAATCTAACTTTTGTACCGTATAGTGAGCGAGAGAGATGAATTTAACTATTATGAAATAAGAACAGAAAGAAACGAAACTCTTATGTTTAGTACCTGAATGTTGATTGTCCCTTTACTCTGTAAGATTCTGATCGCGTTTATCCGCATAAGCAGAAGATAATTAATTCACACAGAGGCATAGGCTTTTACAGCTGTTTTAACTGTTGTTTTTAATAAATTGAGAGTTTAAGATAGACAAAAATTTCCATCTTGTCTACCTCAAAAGAGAACTGAAATAAGGTTTATTTGTTTTTTTTTCTTCTCCCTTTTCTTCTTTGAGCAGTTTTAATAACTAATTTATATAATGTTGCAATGAACTGAATAAACTGACTAAATTATATATGACTAACGTGACTATTCATCGACAACCAACGCTTTTATTATTTCAGTCATAACAGTATTTGACTTTCAAATCCAAATTATGCCAAATCTTCTTTACGCTAAATATTTTTTTTTCATGAACACTGACTTACTTTTTTGAGCCGGGAATCCAAAACTACGGATCTCATCTCAAAGGCATTTTGATTTTCTTCTTTTATCAACTTCTCGAAAAGGAAAATTTATTTCCGCAGTATTATGTCCTCGGATTGAAAATGACATGTCAGTGGAAAGATAAGTATATTATTTACCGACTGGGAGGTCCTTACAGTATAAATCTCCGCTAGAGGGCAGCATTTTCAAGTTTCCACCATACGGACCTTCCCTTAGACGGTTAGTAGCTTACCATTAGTTTTTCTCTTTTTCTCAGCTCGTGAGCAGCCGGAATTTTACAATTTTTTTATTTGATTGGTTCTAGGAGCGGGCAATCAAATCATTTTCGTTGTTTGCGTAAAATTGGTTTCCAAATAAATTTGTTATCGTAAATGTATCATTGATTGGGTTATAACACTTGACACGCCGTCTAAACACCATAGGTATTTTTCACTCCTTTGCAAAATGACTTGGAGAGGTATTTATTGGCATTTTAATTAATAATTCTCACGTTCAGTCATTTAATGCCTGGATTCTCCTAATTTTTTCGGTGAACAAAATTTAAGCATAGTTATGAGTTCTTCTAAACTAAACTTTCGGTAAGTTCTTTCAATTCGGACTTCCACATCAGAAACCGAAAGAATTCAGTGAGCGAAAGCTGAATTAAATGCCCTCGTTTCTTGTAAAGTTATCTCTTCAGTTAACCATGGGAAGAGAGATAACACATTACAACTCCATAGCGGATTAAATGTGACTTTCTGAAATGGGTGACACCGCTGGATTTTTTACCTCGAAGGCTCGGCTGCCGAAAACGTGTCGGTTTTATTCGTTTCGAAAAAGGTGAGATATTTTGGAAGAAGACCAAAGGAACTGCGGAAGGTACCTCAAAAGACTTGGACAATAGTGTAATTAAGCTACCTTGCGCGAACAGACTTGTGATCTTGTATCCTTTTGTTTACATTGTCTTGAGATGAATGAACTCGAGATCGATTAACTGCAATCATTTGAATGGATTTAGTTTCTATTCACGGTGTATTTTTAGCCTTAATATGTTTTTAGGATTAAAGAGCGTCGCAAAAGATTTAAAAATGGATCTTGGACGAGTTGTTGTAATCACTGCGAAGAGCAAAAGCGAAAATAGTTTATCATTTCGAGCGCCGATCGTTTTGTTTTGATCCGAATGATTGCACTTGAATTAAACTACTTCTTTATTATGTAAATCATAGTTAGTAGAGGAGACTGGTTATGAAAGTCGGCAATCTTCAAAGCGCGAAACAATATGTAGAAGCGCCTTTACGGCGAACAAACGAACAAATTCTATTAACCGTGACATTCCACGTCATTTCGTGAATAACATTACCATTAAATAATCGTCAATAGCAGCGGATAATACTTTCCGATAGATTATTTGACTGGTTCTTAAGAAAATATCGATGTAGAGCAATCTTCGGTGTCTAAAGTAAGTGAGAAGTGTCAAAAGCAAGCCAAGTTCGCGTTGGGTTTGCTTTACTTCGCTCTGTGATTGGTCCAGAAAACTTGCACCATCCTCTCAACCAATCAAATCTAAATTAAAAGCTAGTCGCGAATTGGTCAGTGGCGTTTGCCCGCGCTTCAGGCAATGTACTTTAACCCTTTCACTCCCTGAAGTGATTACCATGTAACTTCTCCTCTAGTATCCTTACATTATACAGCAAACAGGTAATGAGAACACTCAAACTCATCAGGTACAATTTATTTCCTTGATTGAACACCTAATTCTCGTAATCAATTAACAAGGAAATGTGTAGTAGCTAGAGGGGAGAATCGACAATCAGATCTTGGGAGTTAAAGGTTTAATTGTCACCTTTCTCAATCACTAACCGAGTTTTGGTTTCTACGCTGATTGCTCCAGAGTTGTCGACGAATTTTTAAGCGTTGCGCATGGAAAGTTTCCAAAATTAGGGTATAAAATCGTGTCATAGTCAACTGATGCCGAGAAAGAGGCTTACTCTGATATCATTTACGAATAACCTCATTACTAAAAAGGTTCACAGTTTTATTGCTTCCTTTTATTTTTCTTGCTCGACTTTGTTTCAGGCTTTCCAGATTTCTTAGATGCCTTTCTATACAGATAGTACAAAATCACTCCAGCCAGGAGCGGCCAAAATCCTATTTGCAGCAGTAACTTTGGATCGAACAGCGACTTCCTCTTAATGGACATGAGCTCGGTGGTAAAAATAAGTACAGAGTCGGCTATGTGTGAATAAAGCAAAAATAAGAAAATGTTAGGATTTGCTTTTTATTCAGTTACGTAGAATGATATTAATATCATGATTAGCAGAAAGATTTCTTCATAACCCCATACTATTCTAAAACAAATCAAAGCTGTAGTCCTAAAGGCAAAATATTGTTTCTGCCATTATTTTTTTTTTATCCATAAACTATCTGCATAGTGAAGAATGGGGCTGCGCAGAAATCTTGCTAGGAGAGCGAAAAGGAAAGGCTTCTTAACCATTCCCATTCTGTGTTATAACAAGAAATTTAAAAGAAAATTTTTCCCTTTTTGGCTATTACCACATATCCAATAGATATCTTGTTCATGATTGGTCAATGACTCATGCTCAATAAAATAAGTTCTAGCTTGCAACACAGGATTTACATATTGCATGTGCTCAGAATTAAAGACAAACAAGAAATGCTAAGTTCTAAACATTTCAAAAAACTTTAAACTTGGTTGAAATGTCATAATTATTTTATCAAATTGCCATTACAAAGAAAATATGAGCATTTTCCGACTCGTTGGAAATTTCTTATTCTAAGTAATGTGTGACTGAGGACATACAAAGAGATTTGAAAAATGACTTAAAAATCAAAAATCATACAAACTGCTTTTGCATTTAATGATTAATGGCTGCTTGTGACGTTCTGAAATGTTTTGGTCGTCCAAGTTCAATTAACCCTTTAACTCCCAGAAGGGATTAACATAAAACTTCTCCCTACAATATCCATACATTCTTCAGCAAACAGGTACTGAGAATATTCAAACTTATCAGGTAGAAGCTGCTATCTTGATCTAGCATCAAGTTCTCATAACTAATTTATAAGGAAATGTGTAGCAGCTACAGGGGAGAATTAACGATCAGATCTTGGGAGTTAAAGGGTTAAGTAAACTTCCCAAATATCACTTGTGTCATAAATCAGGACTTGCACTTGTGCTTGGGCAATTTTCTGTATTTATAAGCCCCCTTAGTTCCCCCATGGTCATTTTTACAATCAACATTTACTTACGAGGAATAACATTCTGAATTCCACGAGCTCCATACCCTAGGTGAGGAGGGATGATCAATTTTCTTTTTTCACTGCAAAAGAGAAAAAGTAGAATTGAGGACTGTTGAAAAATATCAGCCTGAGCACTGCTTCTTTAAACTCATTTGAGGGAGCCACAAAAATGATCAACCAAAAGGGGTTTTTGAATTTATTTGCAGAGAATAAACAATGTGAAAAGAAGAATAAGAAAGGCAGTTAAGACAGTAAGGGGCTATGAAGCCCAAAGGGAGTTTTACTTAAAAGTTGCCATGCCAATCTTATTGTCAGTTATGTTTGCAAATAGCTTATTTCAAATGAATAGAACTTGGAAAATAGTATCAATCCATGGGCACAATTTTTTGCACCCCAACTTGTCGCTTAGAAGTAAAATTTTAAGCAGGTATTTTTTTTTTCACTTGAGGAAATCCTGCTAAGCTAAGACCCACTTTAGAAGAAGTCCCTTCCTCAATGGCACTAATTGCTAATGACAAAAACCTGCTCATGATGAAAATATTTGACCTTATTGTTGTTTTTTATCACATACTGTAGTATGTATAGCACTTGGATGGTATATTTGGACCCAACATATTGACCAGCTCTCAGTTGGTAGAGCACTGCACCGGTATCACAGAGGTCATGGGTTCAAATCCAGTATGAGCCTGAAATTTTTTCCAGGTCCTATTTTCAACTACTCATTTCAGTAGAATTCTTAGCTGCGAGGATCCTTTAATTTCATCTCTTCGCTGCAGTGCAAATATATGAATTTCATATATCTAAAATCATTATACGCATACTGTAATATTTCTAAATCTTACCCTATGCACATTCCTTTTATACCCATCTCCCAACCTGTAAAAAAAAAAAATTACAGAAATAAGTGAAAAAATTAAGGTGGCAATTACTTGTAAAGTGGTGAACTTTCTGTCACTGCAGTTCACATATTAAAATCTTAACATCTCTAAAAGGGCTTTAACTGAGAGCTTTTAAAAAAAGTATTACCAGCCAGGCAAAAGAAGAACTCAAAATATTGGAAGTCATTATTATTCATCACCTGGATGGTTTATTTGGACCCAACATATTGACCTGCTCCCAGATGGCTTGTTAGCTCAGTTGGTAGAGTGCTGCACCGGTATCACAGAGGTCATGGGTTCAAATCCCATACAGGCCTGAATTTTTCTCAGGTCCCATTTTCAACTACTAGTTCAGCAGTGTTCTTAGCTGCAAGGATCTCTTAAATTCGTTTCTTCACCGCAGTGCAAATATATGAATTTCATATGTCTAAAATCACTATACAGTAATTACACTTTGGTTTTTTATTTTCAATGATGCTCACTACATTAGATATCACAAAAGGTAACCTCATATGATCAAATTCACTCAGTAAGAACACTTGACTCAGGACACAGTGGTTCCTTTCTAGTCTAGTTTTTAATGTTTCCTCCTATAATTTTTATACCTCACTATGTATGTATACATGACCAACAAAATGTCACATAGTTGTAAGCAAAACTATAGTAGCTAAATAATTCCCAAATCATGAGTCAAGAGAATACTTCATTTACATGAAATGAAGAATTGGGATATCTCAGCATCTCTAAAATTGTTTTAACCCTTTTAACTCCCAAGATTTCATTAGCAATTCTCCTTACTGTCTGCCAAATGATTCTCATTATGCCAGTTTGGAGAATTTGGTATCGGATCAATTAGTAATCCCATAATTGATATTTTTCTTAATTCTCGTCACTTGTTTACATGATATGGTACAGATATAGTAAGGAGAAATTCTGTCTTGGTCACTCATGGGAGTGAAAGGGTTAACTAGGAACTTTTAGAAAAGAGTCAGAAACCAGTTAATAAAAGAAGTCAAAATCTTGCAATTAGAACAATTTTTATTTGACTTTGTATAAGTATTGACAGTAACCATGTTTGATTTTATGGTTTTACTTCATGTTTCTATGTGATTGGCCAAGAACACTTGCTCCATATTCTCAACATACAGATTAAAAAATAAAACCAATTGCCAGTCAAGTGCTCACTTGAGTTTTCTCATGCTTTATGCAATTTAATTGTTGCCAAAATGTGTTCTCATCAGCTCATGATTTTAAAATGTTTTACCTTTTTTGCTCTAGAGAGCAGTTGACTGATAACTTTGGCTTAATGGCTTTATGAATCCGAAATTAAATCATCCTGATAGTAAAGCAAAATGATCAGAGGTCCTGATGCAAGTTATCTTTGATAACCTTCCCTTTGCCCAACTGGAACTCAAGTGGCTCCCTTCCTTTTGCCAGGGATGAGTCGAACATTTGTCCATTCACCAGTGTACCCTAAAAGAGTTCATTGACAAATAAAGGAAATTCAAACATTTGCAATAGCTACATCTTTAATAAGAATTGAGAACAGGTTTTTACTTTTTGTTGTTGTCTACTTTGTGCTGTTGTTGGTTTTTTTTTAATTTTTTATTTTGACGGTTTATTTTTGTCTTTTTGTTTAGGCAGTCTAATTTAAAATGATAACAGAAAGCTAAAGGGAGAGGATGCCAAATTCTATTTATTGATAACATGTTGGCACCCAAGTGATTAAAACAATTTTGGTTCAAATTTCTGGCTTGAAAAATGTAAGGATGTGAGAACATCCTTTCCTTAGGAATTCACTGTAATGCTTTCAAGTAAGAAGCAGACAACATGAAAGTCATATATGTACATACTGTATAGTGAACAGACACAATGTTGCCATTATCTGCTTTGTCCTCACATGTAGCAGGCTTGTACTGAAATAGAAAGATCATATGATTTTATATAGAATACTTCATGAAAAGTCTGTCCATATGGTAATTATGCACAAATCAGCAGTTAAAATATTCAAGGACTGAGATTTCTGATATAAAACCAAACAAGTACAGACAGATAATGATCACATATTAACTAGCTCTACTAGAAGCTTCTAAACTGAAAAAGAATTAAAAACTCCAAATTTCATCTAGTAGATTAATCAGTCTTCATTTTTGCATTCTTTCCTGATTAGTGTGAAAGTTTCTATAATTTAAGAAATTAAATAACTGCATTCTATGCAAACCCTAGAGGGAATTTAAGTTAATTAATTTGATTTTGCCCCCTCACTTAATTATATTTACAATACTCATCTAATTTAACACGATTTACTTGATTATGTCCATTGCCCACCAGTTTCCAAATTTGGCAATAAAATAGTTCCTTGAAAAGAACACCAAAAGCCATCATAGATCAGAGGATATTCAGATTACTGTGCAGACCATCTTTTCTAATGCTAAAATTATAGTGGCCCAAGCTTTTTTTTGTTTACAACTATTTTGAGAATATTCTTAACAAAATTGTTGCATCACTCATATTCTACTGAGTTTCAACGCAATACTTTGAATGAAAATTCTAGTGAATGTTTTAATGAGACTGTAGGATTTTCCCTTCTCAACTCCATTTTGTTTGTTTTAATTCAACAATTATACACAGTCAGGTATATGAACTACTCTTCAGAAATGCACAAATCATACTTTTTCTCTAATATATATTTCAATTAAAATCTTGTGCTTATTGGATTGGTACATGTATGAATATGATTCATTGTTACATTGTATGAGTTACGTTGTATGAATCACATGTGAACCAGTTGCACCCACTGATCTATTGAAGAACAGTCTACAGATTTCTAATAAGATCTATGCTTTTGAGTCCTTACAAATTATATTTCATGTAAACTAGAAGATCAAAGCCATGGTATTAACCTAATCACTGCTGCCAGGAGACGAAATTTGTAATAAATTATTAATTTCTAGCATCACTTTAGACCACCTGTCGTGACACTCCTTCTCAAATAGCCCAGACTATTATGTAGTGTGCATGTATTTGAACAAAAAAAGCAAAAATGTTGATAGTTATTTGATTTTCCACTTTTTTTCCATGAGGAGCGCTTGAAAAAATATTATTTTGAATATCGATGAAACAAATACCGCGATAAAAGGACAAAAAAAAAAAAAAATAGCGCGTGATATTTTAGTATCTTTCGCCCGCGAAGGACTAATGTCGTTCACATTTACCACAGAAGTGTTATCAACTGGCATACACAATACATATCAACAGTTTAATCGATATTCCAACAACAACCTTTACCTTAGCCTCTTTTGGCTAACAAACGAATATGGATTTTTTTTCAGTATAACATATTTTGCTATACAGTTCACCCAAAGTCCTCCCGTACGTACCGTACGTATGCAAAGTTTAAAAACTTAAGCTTCTAATTTTCTCGAATGCATAACAAAATCCGCGCGGGTAGGTTATCGCGACAAATTTCGTGAATTTTCCCTCAAATAATACCAATTTCACAAACTTTATAAATGTTCGCTTTTTTTTCGAAGAAAGATAAAATCCAAATTCAAAATTGCAGAAATTAGCACCCGATCGATCACAAAGAAATACTACCAGTAATTTAAGCACAAGAAGCTTGTCTGAGATTTCAATCTCTTCACATACCTCAACAATAGTTTATAGATCCTTCTTCTTTTTGGCTCCAGCAGCATACCCACATGAAAAAAAAAAAGTACCACAGAACAACAATCTTAAGTTGTTCTTCATTGGAGATCATCATCCAATTTACGCGATCTTTGAGTGTAGTAAAATGTCGGCTGTAATCTAATCGTGGCAAGCGGACGCAGGCGACTCTTCTTGCACCTCGAGAAAGCCTGGGAATGAACCTCAACTCAATATGGCGGACGAAGAGAGCCCAGAAGAATCGGAGGAAAAGATTGACTCTCTATCGCATCCAGAAGTGATGGCTCTCTTTGGTGAAAAAAATTGGGGGAAGACAGTGGAAGATCCACTCCTTATATGTATATAATTTTATATGCCTTTTAATAAACTTTCAGCTGTAGTTGTCATCCAAAATGCGACAGTGCATCACCTGAAGAAGGCAATACAAAGACACATCTTACTTAAACTCTCCAGGGAAGGAGGTCTGCACATTGTCTCTTGGTAAGTGGATAAGGAATCAAACAATGTCAAGTTTACATAGTATGGTTTTACATAGTTTTATATTTCTGATTGATGTAATCAGATGGCCCCTATACACTGTACTTGAAAAATCAACATATCAGTCCACTGCATTGTGTGATTGATACATATTTATTTTTTCTGCCATGAAAATTTAATACTGAATCAAACAATATAACCTGATATTCATTTATTCGACCATTAGCCGACCATTAAGGACCTGTCTTCTTATTAGCTTTCTGCTTGAAAACTTGTCAATATTCATAGTACAACACTCAAGGTGGTAGAGGGTTAGATATTAACTTTAACTGTTCAACTTATACACAAATCTAATACGTCAATAGAGATGATGGAATTGAAATGCTTACTATCAAATAGCATAACAGCTGATCAGTAACAAAGTAGACCTTTAAGGGAATAATTAATGAGTATCAAAATACTCCAATGACAGCAAGCTATAACCCACCAATAATTACAAACCAAGGTGTTACAAATAGTGACATATCAACTTTCGACCTCAACACCTGATGAAGGTGTTGATGGATTAAATAGATGTTGATCGATCAATTAGCCTGACTCTGACATCATGAGACAAACAGTTTAATGTTTGTTTACCAATACACAAATCATGATGTAATATGATTTTGTAATTAAAAACTAATAGGAAGTACATTTGGAAAATCTATTGGATGTCATTTGAAGGACAGAAGCTAACAGAGAATCATCAACCTCTCGCATAGTAAGTCAACAGTAGATGTAGTTATGTAGTATTAAACAGTATAATAGTTTGACCCTTTTACCCCTTAGACTGACCAACATCTAATTTCTCCTTACAGTATCACCCCTGAATCAAACATTAAGGTCATGAGAATTAAATAATGATCAACAAATACCAGAGCTCTTGATTGTTAAGCAAAATCTCCATGTCAGCACCGTAGGAAATGTATAGAAAACAGCACGGAGAATATGCACACTGATCTTTGGGTGTAAAGGGTTAATTATCTGGGTGAGGGGCTCCTCTGCCTTTTTACCTTCCACTTTTCTTATTTTTAAGTTACAGCCATTGAATATATGGTGGTAAGGTGGTGACAACTTTGCTTTCCATAGTTTCATGTCTTTGCACCCATTTTCTTATTAACTACCTTTGATAACTGCAAGGTGATTTTTAATGATAAATAATAGATCTTATATTCATTTGAAGGTGTTAGATTCCTTATAAAAATTAATGTACTTCTTTTCTTTGCAGAAGTCTCTAAGGAAAATGAAACTCACAAGATTCTACCTGAGGCAAAACATAGAACCCTCGGGCAGTTTATCCATATGCATTGGTATTCTCCCAGTTGGCCTTGACACAAGCAAATACAAAATTTTGATTGGCAACATTCTAGGAGAAAGTAAGTTCGGTTTTGTTTGTTTTTTAGATGCTTCTAAACAAGTATCTTTGTTTTATGAGGGGCTAATGTACGTTTCCTGAGTCCTCGTTTCCCTGACCAACTGCCATGTCCATTCAGCTATTTGAGAGTGACAGTGACCCTGGTAACAAGATTGACGACACCTTGGCAACCTAATATTTTACACATTAAAATACTCAAAGGGAGGCTTTTGGTTGTTCCCATATTTTTTCTTGTAATTGTTTTGTAGCCATGGGATTTTGTGAGGTGAAAAGTGTGTTTTCAAGTTGTGGTGAGTTACTAGTAATCCTAGAGCTCAGTTCATGTATCTAATAATTAAGACACATTATTATATCACTGGCAGTGCCCATGGGAAGTATAAAGTGAATTCTGTGTTCTTTCTGTAGAGCATTTCCTAGAAGTACTTTAAAAAACAGATGAACTGAAAAAGACTGACTGGAATCAAGATTTCTGTTTCTTGCATATCGGTATTCTCTTCCTACAGTTAAGGAGTTATGCCTATTTTGATTTTTTTGTTATTCCCTATAGCCTGGACTGTTCCCCCCTGGAAGCCAACCCCTTCTAGTACTGGTAATCTCCAAAAGTGGTGGCGGTCAGGGGGCAGACATGTTCACAGCTTTCCAGAGACTGCTCAACCCTAATCAAGTGTACAGCCTCTTAGAGGGAGGCCCATTATCAGGGTATGTTAAACTCACTCCCCTCCATATCGAGACGAATTCCCACCCGAATTTGTTGAGGTTACACGGAAGTTGTTTACTTAGTAAGAACTATTTCCTTAGACTCTTGTGTCCACGAGAATTGACCGAGGCCGAGCTAATCAAGCCATAGTGCAGATACGGGTGGGTGCAGAATCTTTCCAGTGCAGATTGCACCCTTTAAAGGGCGATACCCATATTTACATGAGATAACCCAATGTCTCCCCCAAGCCTCGCTTTCAAGATGGAACAAGCAAGGAAGTGGTAAAGATTGATGTAAAATTTTTAGTCCAAAAAAGGCATGGGGGTTAGTCTTCCTTATATGACGTCGTCCTGCAGAAGAGCGATTTATATTTTGTCGTATAGGTTGCTTCCCAAATTAATCATTTACAGCTATTCTTTACTCAAAACTATAAGCCTTGTCTTCTTCTGTCAGCTTTGTCCCATCGTCTTTAAATCGCTGAATATCTAAAATATGAATCGATTTGTATCTTTGTTTCAGAGTTTATGCTTTGAGATCTATTTCTGATTTTCGTGTCTTGATCTGTGGTGGTGATGGCACAGTTGGCTGGGTGCTGTCATGTTTGGATGATGTTGTTCAAGAGATGAAGTGTAAGCTACCTGCATCAGCAGTTCTTCCTCTTGGCATTGGTAAGTGGATTTTTTCCAAAGTATTCGTGTTCCCCACGATTTAGAGCAAATTTATTTCCAGAGACAAAAGTACCTTTGTACGTTTTGTTTTTCTGCGATATGTCATAGATTTCAAGACTCGTTCAACAAACTTGGTCAATGGGATGGAAATCTGAAACTAATCATGACTTAGTCATTCGTGTTTTCTAGGCGATATAGACCCTGGAAAGTCATGCAGATTTTCCCTTTTTAGGCCTGAAAAGTTCGTAGTATTTGAAAGTAAATCAAGTAGTATTGATTACTGAAAGTCTGGAACTCTATACGGTAATTATATGAGCATTTTCAAGTTACGATTGTAGCGTATTTTGAAAAGCTGCCGTTCGGGTGGTATAGCAAAGTGAAAAGAAAATGGGTGGGAAATTGAACGAGACTCTCGTATGAATGAATCTCTCTCGTGATTTCTATAGTAACAAGAGAATTAGTGGCAAATTGAATGAGATTCCCAGCTTATATGTATTCATCTCTCTCGTGATTTCCATAGTAGCTTTAAAATGAGTGGGAGATTGAACGAGATTCTCAACTTACAGGAAATGATCTCTTTCGTGTTCTCCATTGGGGAGGTGGCTACTCTGGTGGCGAGAGTCCTGTATCGCTTCTCATGGCCGTTGATCAGGCACACGAAGTGTTTCTTGATAGATGGTGTGTCATGTTTGATTCAGCGGACACTAACGACAGTGTGCTTGGCTCGATGGGAGGAAGAGAAGACAATCCTAGTATTTTTACCATGAATAATTACTTTGGCAGCGGAATTGGAGCTGAGCTTTGTTTAGATTTTCATCTCCAGAGGGAGGAAGAACCAGATAAATTCCATAGCAGGTGAGGATACAAAGGATTCAATATACAGGTTACAAAATTAGTTGTAGTGTCTTCGATCGAAGAAAAAGGGTGTTGATTGCGAAAGCCATTGGATGGTAACAAAGGTTCCATAGTCTTCTGAGATGTACTGTTGTTTCATCTTTACTGCGTTTAATGTACTCAAACTCCGGATAAATTTTAACTTCCGTTGAAAGCTCTTTTGAAAAGGGATAGGTTGAAAAAACCCAGACTTTGTGTTTTGCAATTTATTGTTAGTGCGACTCTGTTGAATCTCTAATTCCCCCCTTTTTTTTTTGGTTTCTTTTTGTTTCAGGCTTCATAACAAAGGAGTTTACTTTAGAGCAGGTATAAAGAAAATGGCAGGTAATTTAGTGTTAACAACTGGGTTGAAAACGTAAATTAGCCACCGTAAAGAGTAAAAAAGCTGACGTTTCGAGCGTTAGCCCTTCGTCAGAGGGATTAGAGGAATTGTGGGTTGTGTATGGATTTATATGTAGAAAGTGGAGCTACGCCATTGGTGGGAATATGGTGACGAAAAAACAGGAATAAATTAGTTGAATGAAAAGCGCTCGTTGATTCCGTGGGGATTAAGGGTGCCGATTTGAAATATAAATTTTTGTTCTAGTGTTTTACGGCTTTCCGAACTGCCTAGATGTAAGGAAAGGCCGCAAACTGCCATATGCTGTTTAGAATGATAAGGAAGATTAAAGTGTCTAGCGACTGGCTTGGATGCGTCCTTGTCATTTATTTCCACATCGCGAAGGTGTTCTCGGAATCGGTCACCCAGTCGTCTTCCTGTCTCGCCGATGTATAACTTATTGCAATAAGTGCAAGTTATGCAGTAAATAACATTGGCGGAGGTACACGTAAAGTGATCAATGATCTTAATGGATCTTTTGGGTCCCGATATTTTCTCTACGTTGTGAATGAAAGGACAAGTTTTGCATCGTGAGCGAGCGCATTTAAAAGTTTCAGATTGGTCATTGGTTTGAAATGAACTCCTGACTAAAAAGTTGCCTATGTTTTTGTCACGTTTGAATGAAATAAGTGGGGGTTGCGAAAAGATAGTGCCAGTCTCTGAATTGTTTTGGAGTAATTTAAAATTTTTAAGAATGATAGATTTAACTGCGTGGTTGTGAGGGTGAAATGTAAGAGTAAAAGGAATGCGATCCGTGTTCTCCTTCTCGGCCGTTTGTAGTGCTGCCTGTCGATCGATTTGTTGGGCACGGTGGTAGCCCGCTTGAACGACAGAAACAGGATAGCCGCGTTTATCGAAAAACTGGCACATTGCCTCTGATTTTTCGGAAAAATCGGAGTCGTCACTACATAAACGACGAAGTCTGAGAAACTGTGAAAAGGGTATGGAGTTCTTGACGTGTGATGGATTTGAGGATGAATATAACAAGTAACTATGTGAATCTGTAGGTTTGTAGTAAACACTAGTACATAAGCCGTTGCCTTCAATTGAAATTTTGATGTCTAGAAAAGCCAAAGAATTGTCGGAAATTTCCCAGGTATATTTAAGTGCCGGATGAAAGGAATTGACGGCGGTTATAAATTGAGTGAGCTCCTCTTTGGTAGAGGAGGTAGCGCCGATGCAATCGTCAATGTAGCGGCCGTAGAGTTGAGGTTTTGGGCCGTGGTATTGGCTAAAAAATTGATGTTCGATAAAACCTACAAAAAGATTGGCGTAGCTGGGTCCCATTTTAGTACCCATGGCCACGCCATTAGTTTGTTTGTAGTAGTTACCACCGAATGAAAAGCAATTGAGTGTGAGTACTAGTTCGGCCAGACGGAGTAGTGTTTCAGAGCTAGGTTCCTTAACAGTGCGTTGATCGAAAAAATGTTTGAGGGCCCGGAGACCTTCGTCATTGGGAATGACAGTGTAAAGAGATGTTATATCCATGGTGAAAATAAGTTTGTTTTGGTCGAGGAAACTAAAGTCACGAAAAATTTCAAGTGCGTGTTGGCTGTCCTTAATGTAAGACGGTAGAGTTTTGACGATAGGTGCCATAATTTTGTCTAAATAGCTGGAAATAAGTTCAGTGGGACAACTGCAGGCAGAAACGATGGGTCGACCTGGGTTGTTAGATTTGTGGATTTTAGGTAAAAAGTAAATACACGAAGTTCTAGGAGTAGTAATGATGAGATTTTTAGCTGCTAAAAATCTCATCATTACTACTCCTAGAACTTCGTGTATTTACTTTTTACCTAAAATCCACAAATCTAACAACCCAGGTCGACCCATCGTTTCTGCCTGCAGTTGTCCCACTGAACTTATTTCCAGCTATTTAGACAAAATTATGGCACCTATCGTCAAAACTCTACCGTCTTACATTAAGGACAGCCAACACGCACTTGAAATTTTTCGTGACTTTAGTTTCCTCGACCAAAACAAACTTATTTTCACCATGGATATAACATCTCTTTACACTGTCATTCCCAATGACGAAGGTCTCCGGGCCCTCAAACATTTTTTCGATCAACGCACTGTTAAGGAACCTAGCTCTGAAACACTACTCCGTCTGGCCGAACTAGTACTCACACTCAATTGCTTTTCATTCGGTGGTAACTACTACAAACAAACTAATGGCGTGGCCATGGGTACTAAAATGGGACCCAGCTACGCCAATCTTTTTGTAGGTTTTATCGAACATCAATTTTTTAGCCAATACCACGGCCCAAAACCTCAACTCTACGGCCGCTACATTGACGATTGCATCGGCGCTACCTCCTCTACCAAAGAGGAGCTCACTCAATTTATAACCGCCGTCAATTCCTTTCATCCGGCACTTAAATATACCTGGGAAATTTCCGACAATTCTTTGGCTTTTCTAGACATCAAAATTTCAATTGAAGGCAACGGCTTATGTACTAGTGTTTACTACAAACCTACAGATTCACATAGTTACTTGTTATATTCATCCTCACATCCATCACACGTCAAGAACTCCATACCCTTTTCACAGTTTCTCAGACTTCGTCGTTTATGTAGTGACGACTCCGATTTTTCCGAAAAATCAGAGGCAATGTGCCAGTTTTTCGATAAACGCGGCTATCCTGTTTCTGTCGTTCAAGCGGGCTACCACCGTGCCCAACAAATCGATCGACAGGCAGCACTACAAACGGCCGAGAAGGAGAACACGGATCGCATTCCTTTTACTCTTACATTTCACCCTCACAACCACGCAGTTAAATCTATCATTCTTAAAAATTTTAAATTACTCCAAAACAATTCAGAGACTGGCACTATCTTTTCGCAACCCCCACTTATTTCATTCAAACGTGACAAAAACATAGGCAACTTTTTAGTCAGGAGTTCATTTCAAACCAATGACCAATCTGGAACTTTTAAATGCGCTCGCTCACGATGCAAAACTTGTCCTTTCATTCACAACGTAGAGAAAATATCGGGACCCAAAAGATCCATTAAGATCATTGATCACTTTACGTGTACCTCCGCCAATGTTATTTACTGCATAACTTGCACTTATTGCAATAAGTTATACATCGGCGAGACAGGAAGACGACTGGGTGACCGATTCCGAGAACACCTTCGCGATGTGGAAATAAATGACAAGGACGCATCCAAGCCAGTCGCTAGACACTTTAATCTTCCTTATCATTCTAAACAGCATATGGCAGTTTGCGGCCTTTCCTTACATCTAGGCAGTTCGGAAAGCCGTAAAACACTAGAACAAAAATTTATATTCCAAATCGGCACCCTTAATCCCCACGGAATCAACGAGCGCTTTTCATTCAACTAATTTATTCCTGTTTTTTCGTCATCATATTCCCACCAATGGCGTAGCTCCACTTTCTACATATAAATCCATACACAACCCACAATTCCTCTAATCGCTCTGACGAAGGGCTAACGCTCGAAACGTCAGCTTTTTTACTCTTTACGGTGGCTAATTTACGTTTTCAACCCAGTTGTTAACACTAAATTACCTGCTATACTCTCCCACCGACGCAGCACCACAGTTTCTTTAGAAACTTACCCCTTCATATAAAGAAAATGGTCAAAGGCTACTCGCGGACATTTACTCAAGAGGTCGAAATAGAGGTGATTAATCTGTAGGACGATGGTATTGAATGGCTGATCACAATGAAAGGGGTGTACCGCTGACTATAAGACCTCTTATTGCTTTTTGTTTACCCTGAAAGCGGGCTCATGTTTGGGTTTCACCATACTGCCCCTTTTCGGGCACAGCCGCCTATTTTACCATCGACAGCTGCTTATGGAAAAAGGTTATTGAAACCCCTGTATCAGAATTAACTTTCTTAGCATCGAGTGTTGGTCCAAATCATCATCGTCTGTCAGTTGTATTCAACTCTTAATGATTGCATGCGTATCAGTTGTACAATTTTTTATTTCATGCTCCAATCGCACCTGAGCGTTTTGTTTTGGCGTTTTTCGGTGCTTGTTTGCCTTTCGTCCTCTTTAACTTTCCAGGGACCAGTATCTTATTTACTTCCTTTTCGCTGCAGATTGATGGCAAAAAACTTGACTTACCAACACTAGAAGGAATTGTAATTCTGAACATAGGCAGGTAAGTAAAAGCTTGAAATTGAGGTCAATCAAATTAATTCGAATTAACTTTGCAGTGGTTAGATTTTCAATTTAATTGCAAGAAAATCGCTGCACATCGGCTTCAACAAGTAATTTTAAGCTGCACAGTTTTTATGCCCGGTGAAAGTATGATTCGTGTAGGTCAACATTATTTGTTTCATATAATTATGATCTGATTCCTTTACGGGAACGAACAACCTTTTAAAATTTGTCTCACTCACATCACGTGTCTTCACAGCAGTCCCCAACTATTATCTGGGAGGCCCGGGTTCGAATCTAGTCAAAGTCTGAATTTTTAAGGCTTCTTTTCTGAGATTACTTTGATAGCAGCTGACCTGCGATTATCAAATTATTACTTGTAAAGTCTTTTATTCTTTTGTATAAATTTTGCGCTTTAACTTTTTTTTTGATTTGTTTTCCGGCCAGTTGGGGAGCAGGCACAGTTGCATGGGGACCAGACAAAGAAGATGTATGTAGTACTTCATGAATTTAGTGGTGATATCTGCTCATATTCTTAGCACCAAACAACTGATAAAATAACCATGACATGTTGTCCCCAGAAGATGAGGTCTGGAAAAGACTCAAAGATTCAGCGCATTAGCTATAAAGAAGTCAATAAGTACGAAGAGTAGAATTGTCCAAACCGCCAATAGCGCGGGAAGTAGCAAATGACCAAATCACCGTTGGTTTTAGTTTTGCCCGTGATTGGTTCAGAGAGTGGCTTGAATTATCTGGACCAATCGCAAAGCGAAGTTAAACGAAATAAATGCAATCCCGGATTCCTTTTCCACACACAATTGAAATTGCTTGAATCTTTTTGCAGGGTCATTCCCCAGCTTGTCACTGTGACGGTCTTGTCGAGGTGGTTGGACTTCAGGGAGTAATGCACCTAGTGAGTCAGAATCACCACCATCTTTACCCTTCACACCCTAACATCAGCAGGCATATGCACCATACTGTTCTCTCCAATCTGCTCCGCGTATTTTTTTCTACTAACTGCCACAATTTTTGTATCCTGCCTTTTCCTTTCTTCTTAAGTATTTGCATAGGAAACGTTTTTATTTAGCGATAAAAATGGTGCATTAGTTCTTAATTGAGACGAATTCTTTATTGAAAGGGTCAGATTCAAAGTGGAATCAGGACTGGTATTCGGCTAGCACAGGGAGCCCAGGTATAGATGTCTGGTTGTAATCCAGTAAATAACATAATGAAGCCATAAGTTGATTATTCTCGTACTATTCTCTTGTTATTTCTGTGTTTCACGTTACTATGTTCCCACCAGTGGCGTAGCGTTATTTTTCCCGGCATATTTACTTTATAAAATCAGTTGATAAAAGGAACTATCTTGTAATACCACCCCTTCCCTCTCCTCCCCCCCCCCCCCACACCGACGCAGAACCACAGTTTCTTTAGAAATTTACCCTATTCATTCATCCGCTTCAATGCTTTTTTTTTAATTGATGACAATTATTATTACTTCATTACAGATCAACATCAAATTAAAATCAGAGATGCCCGTACAAATAGATGGTGAACCTTGGATGCAGCCTCCTGGAAATGTGATTGTACGGCCCATACTAACACAGGTATTTACAGAAAACTGTGTAACGACGCTGTAAAAGATTACTGTTTGGGGGAAATGAAAGGCTTGTGATTGGACTTTCATATCTCAGTGTTAAAAATGCACCTAGAACATCCCGAAAAATCAATTTAGTTTTATCTTTTTACCTGAGAAACTTTTTTATTTTTTTTTTGTCAACATTTACATCTAAGAATTCAAAACGTTTATAACCGAACGACTTTGGTTCAAAATTCTTTGGAGAGTTAAGAAAAAATTGCTAGAACCCAAACGGCCATCGAACACTTCTCGAAATTTCATCGTAAGTTCACTTATTTTTTTCTTTAGGCGCTGATGCTATCGAAGAGGAAGGTTAAAGTAAAAAACAAAAGAAGACCCACAAGTTCGTCTCGCCCTCCTGCAAGCCCCAGCGCAACAAGAACTATTTTTTATGATGATTAAACACTTACCCCGGGCTTATGGCAGCTTAATTAGAAACCATACTTGATATTTTTCCAGCTCTGATTTATACTTTACTTGGTAATCTTGTAAAGTTTCATCCAGTTAAGTATTGCTTTAGCCGAGAAAATGTAATTCGAAATTGTAAAGGAAATTACTGTCATTTGTATCGCTTTGGGTATACGCTGTATTGTAAACAGTGCAGACTAAAATTCCATCTTTATGGTGCGTTAAATTGAACCAATTGTGAAACTCTACCAGCACGAAATGCATGCTGGTTGAGCAATCACATGAACATCACGTGCTCGTCATATAGGCTGAAACAAGGAGAGCGGCTCAGTCCTCACCATTCGAACCTCTTCAGTATACATTACCATTCGTGCCATTGGAGTCGATTTCTATCACCGGCCATGATTTGTTTATCGAAGTGGTATAAAATGTTTCTGAACTAGTCTCGGCCACATTCTGTCTTTCCCCGTTTCGCCCGTAAATGCGCAAAGGCGTTGTAGTCGACGCTACGCGCTAACGAACCAAACTCGTAACCTGGTATTCCATAGTCGTATGTAGGAAAAAAGGGTGGCGCGAGATTTCTAGACGAATCACAGTTTATTAAAGATTTCATGCTTAAGAAAAAAGTGAGAAGAATACGATTTACTAACGCAATTTCAGATAGGAATGAAAACACTTGAGAGTCGACGATACGCGTACCCTGGTGTTCCACAATCGTATATCAAAGGTGCGAAGTAAAATGTTGAAATCTGTCTCGAGGTGGAGTTCAAAGCTTAGCTTGTCCCGTCCATGGAGTTTTTACAGAAGACACCGGTGAATTTGAAGATAATATAAGTTCGAGTATATTTCAAATGAATGTTGTATTTGTAATTATATGTAAAATGTGGTTTAACTGCAGAAGTATTCATGAACAAGTTAAATGCATGAACGCCTTCTATTAATTTACCTTTTCTCCATATGTTTCATTTTATAAAATGATCAGTTCATGTAGATGTGTTCCGAGTGAATTAAATTTGTGAGGAAACTTTTTTTTTGTTTGTTTTTTTTTTGTCGTTAAAGGCATAGCTGGTGATAAGCTCGCGGTAAGAGGAGAGAAGAGTAAAAGAGAGCGAGCGAAAACCGGCGAGGTTCTGGGAAGGCATGTACCTTACTTCATCCTAATTAGGTTTTTCTCTCGCTTACCCCGCGTTTATGCTCATCCTCACTGTGTCAGGCTTTCAGAGGCAAGGTTAGCTGTGTAGCATGAGGAAGAGTGTAGAATGGAAGGGAAGATTTTCCTGTGTGCTTCTTGTGGGTTGTACAGACGTTAAGTTAGTTAATTTAAGTTGATTTCACTCACTGGTTTGTGGCTCGATTTACTCAAGTTTAACTGAAGGTCTCTCTCAAGTTTGGTCATAATTAGCTGCGTAGCTCTACATGCTACAGCTTCGAGTCCGTAATTGGAAATATGAATTTGGAGTGTAAATTCTAGTTCCCTAGTAAATTAAACCGCAATGGCAAGTTATTGAATTTCTTGAGTCATCTGAGTGGTTGACAAGCAGTCTCTAGGGACCAAAATTCATGACGAGTCAACACCTTAAAAGGCAGAACAAAGGGTGGTCCGAGATTTCTAAACCAATCACAATGCAGTAAAGATTTCATATCTAGGGGTTTTTGAAATACTAACCTTCACTCCCACCCACCCTTGGAGGAAGTCTTTGGATAGAAAATGTAAAGTTTAGAAATGTTTTCTAACCTCCCGGAAATATATTTTAGTTACCCCTTATTTTACTTGGGGGGGGGGGGGGGGGTAACCAAAAACCCCAAAAAGAGTCGCGTCAAGGAGATACATTATGGTGTCAAAAGAAAACAGCTCAGTTTTTGGGAAAAACTCAAACTGAATAATTCATTAAAAACAAAAAGTTCAACATTATGAGAGATACAGAAAGAAATTTTGTATCAGTTTACTTGTTACAGGTCATTGTGGCACATAATCCAATCTGTGAATGAACCTGACGCGTGATTTAGGAACCTTTATAGGGTAAACTGAGAACGGACTCATGTGTAAGGTCTTAAAGATGTTTTATTGAAGTCTTCGTTAACGTTTTAAAGTAGATCTTGAACCCCTGTTCGTATCTCTGTGTGACTTCCCTCAAAAA
Organism: Pocillopora damicornis; assembly: GCF_964200805.1. NCBI lineage: Eukaryota > Metazoa > Cnidaria > Anthozoa > Scleractinia > Pocilloporidae > Pocillopora > Pocillopora damicornis. Next base: position 36,205,743 of record NC_142670.1, on the reverse strand, counting down.
GCCACTTACACATTCAAGTTTTTTCTCACAGTAGAAGCCATGTTGATGATCCCGTTTTAACAAAGATATAAAAGAATACCACATACTAAAATGAACTAGAATTCTCGTTGTGAGTTAAAAAATCTAGAAATGGGCTACAAAATAAGATTCATAAACACTACTAAATATCTAAGTTAGTGGCAATCTGAGACCTTTTTTCTTTTTTCCTTTTTTTGATTTTCAGGTTAATGTTAATAATAATGCCGAATTATGTAAAGAGGCAGGCTTTAGCCATGACAGAGGTCACTAATGCTCGCAAACGAGTTATAAAATCTCTAAGACATGACCTATTTAAATCATTTTCATTCTATAAAAACCTATAACAAACGAGTTCTGACCTTGATTATTTTCCTCCAACAATTCCAAACTCAGTTTGCATGCAAAGCACTCACAAGCTTTTTGTGAAAGTAAACTATTCAAATTGTTGTCGTACCAATTAATATCCTATGCCTGACTTGTTACTCGTTACCACAACATCTTTCTAATTTCTTTTTTAAGGAATTTGCGTTTACAAAGAACGTAGTAACATAGCGAAAATAGACGTCACTCTACCTTTTAGCTATCAATATGCTCTCATACGAGTTATAAAAATTCTAGAAATGAGCTACTTAGGTCATTCAATATATTGTTAAATCTCTAATGCATGACGTCCTATCCAATTATTGTTTCTCTTTTTTCGTGTTACATTTTTACATCTTTCTTTTTTCAACTAGAAATACTAACGAAATTAAACAACTCGACTCGTACTCTGAGTAATACCTGGACGAGTTTTAATAATGTTCGAACTATTCAGATTGCTGTTGTACCGTCTAATGTCTATGTCGGAAATCTTAACCGCAAGTCTAAGTTCTTTAATTTAATATACAACTCAAAATTAACGTCACTTTAACTCCTTATGACTTAAATGCTCGAAAGAAGAAAGTTCTTCTGGGACATCAAATCCCCTCTAAACTATGAGTAAACTCCGAATAAACTTAACACTTTCCATGGAAATGAGCTTAAACATTACTTTTTACATCACTGAGGCATTCCTAATCAAAACATTTACTCAGCGATATTTTATTTAATGATGGAAAGATCAGCATGCAGAATAGATATATGTTATTTGCCGGCTGGGAGGTCCGTATGGTGAAAAACTGTGACCGAGGTCTTGAAAATACTGCCCGAGGCCGTAGGCCGAGGGCAGCATTTTCATTTTTCATTTTTTCATTTTCATTTTTTTATTTTGAAGTTGTGGGAGTTTGCTCGTTTGTTTGCTGTAATGGCGTGTTTAACTCTGATCTTTCCTTCACAAAAACTAAATTAGAACGGCACACTCCAACGAGACACAAGGGAATTTAATGCAGCCTTTTCTCAATTCCTTCAATTTCTGTTGTGCAATTTAAGGTACAATTGTCCAAATTGAACGGAATTTGAAAGACTTACCAGGAGCGTATATTTGTTGTAGAACTTAAATTAAAACTTCGCTCGCTTTTTTTTACTATGAACAAATTGCTCGAGAAAATTCAGATATTCAATGAATGAAAGTTCCATCGTTCAGTTTAACTGTAACCAAATACTTCACGTTTTAACTTTCTAGGTACTTTTTGTGAACGATTAAAATTAATTGCAGACGGTTTTAAGGCCGCTTGTCAACCAACGTAATGACACTATTGTTTATACAAATTCATTCTGAAACCAATATTTTTCTGTCAACCAAAGTGATTTGATAGAGAGAAAAGGGAGGATTCATAAGTTATTTATCGGCTTGAGGTAGTGACCGACGTGTTTGCTTAAAAATACTGCCCAGCCGGAAAACGAGGTATATTTATGAAAAATGACAACGAAAGTTGGGATGTACTCGGCGACTCACGAAGCGTTACCGTGGCCCGTGGGCAGAGATAGGAAAATACTGACCGGGTAAAGAACCAATCAGATTGCAAGATTCGTTACCGTGCCCTCTAAAAAAACAATAAAATACCTTATCGCATCAGGACCATAGCCAGCTTTTCGACTTGTCGTGGGCTTATACCCTAAGAAAGTTCAATTTTTGTTTCAAAATTTGCAAGAGTGATATGATAAAATTTAATGGTACAGGACTCTAGGCTGGCTACACCCCTGGTATTGTTGTGTTCCGTCTTGAGCCATCCGACTTAACTGCGGTGTAGCAATGATGGTCTTTAGAAATACGCTAAAACTAACAGACTCAAAGTGTCAGGTAGATGTACATGTTACAAAAACAAAGAAACAAAGAAACAAACCAAAAGCGGGAAAAAAAAAACAAAAGAAAGATGAACTACCACTACACGCCTACTCGGATATAGCACAATATGTTCCACTCCAACTATACTAAATTACCATACAATGATTAGTTCAGACAACTAGGTTACTAATTATTGTTAACATTAAATCTAAAAAAAAGAGACCAAAAACCAGATTTTTTTACTAAGATGTTACCATACGACCATACATATTGATTATTAGAATTATTTTTTTTCTTTTCTTTGAACTTTTTCTAGTTTTTCTCCAGCACTCGCAGTCTCCATACTAATGGCAATGTTTTTGGCTCTTGTAGACTGTCAGACGCAAAAGAAAAAAGCATGCTTATCAATGAATGCAAAAGTTAATAATCGATTAGTTGTTTGTTTGATCTACTGACCCGACAATCAGTCAGTCAAGCATTGAATGTTTACATGTCAACATTGAAGTGTATTGCAGCCATAATATAATCCAGTTAGTAATAACCATGCCCACTGGCCAGGTGGAGAGTCCGGAAAACAGTCAGGCAGATAATCAGCCCATCTGTCAGTCAGCCAGTAGTCATAGCTCAGGTAGTCAATTCAATTTGACGGCTTACCGGCCAGTTAGTCAGAAAGTCAAGTCACCCGGACTGTCAGTGAGTAAGCTGGTCAGTGCTTTAAGGACAGAAGGCAGATATGAATATACAAGCATATACAGAGAGAGCACTCATCAGTGCAGCGTACTCGCCACCCAGAAGTTTTTTTTTAATATAATTTTTCAAATCATACATCATCAAAAGCAGAGAAAAAAATTGATCAATTTGAAAATGTTTTGGTACCCTTACTGCCAACAATGAAGGGGATAGCTGAAAAAAATTCGCAAGTGACTTTGAAAAAAGACAAACAGCATATTATAGCAATAAAAAGAACAGACTTCCTTCTTCATCTCCAATAACTTCAATGAAATGAATACATCTGCGGTGAAATCTCAAATTTGAAATTGGTTTGAATTAGCCAAGGATTTTAAAAATTTAGCATAGAGTTCACCCTACATCTCAAATATTACACGTATTCTATAAGATTAGAAAGATGCATGTAACAAAAAAAAATTTTCTTTAGAGGGATTTGTTTTCCACAACCCTTTAGTCCGCGGTATTCAGTATTAAAGCAGACGTAATAAGCATTTACCTTGGTTCGAAAACAAAGAGCTAAAGTCTGGTATCAAACACCTCTTCTTCCCCTGGATGGAATACGAAAAGAGATTGAAATACAATGCGCTCATTTTCTTTTAAGCGATACAATAATAATTTTCACAAACACAGAAAAGAGGGCTGCCACTTATCAAAGCTCATTAAATTTTTGCATGTCTGTGTTGAGGTGTTTTGAAAACTGAGGTACACAACATCAAAGTAACCATGTCCTTTCAATGAGCTGGAGTAAGAGGCGGCTATGTTTTCTGTATCTGGGGAAAATTATTTCTGTATCCATAAAAAACCCAAACAAACAAACTAGTAAAACGGATTCATAAATTCATAAATGTTTGATTTTAGCATTGTATAAAAAGTAATGGCTCTTTGTTACGAGGAGGTATGATAATGCCCAAGTGGTGTGGTTTTTTTGTTTTTTCTCAATGAAGTCACCTCCCGATATGAATTACGACCTTTCCACTAAGCACTTCAAGTGATCTTCAGCCAATTGAGTGGACTGATTATGCATCACCTTATAAAGCATGTGTGGACCAATTTGAATTTATCTCTTCTGATTTATAAAAAATGTTACCTTCCTCTGCGACAACCAAGTCAGGCTCAGGCGCCTTCTCTTCTTCTTCAGCTTTTTTAGCTCCTTTAAAAAATTATTTATTTGATACGAAAAAAGTTAGCATACAGTCATTAAATTTTGCGTTTGTACTTAGGAGTTAAAATCATTAATGGTTAGTGACCAATAAAAACCCGTTATCTCCTTTACCTTTGTTACTGGACACCGAAATCTCTTCAACCTCCAACTGCTCCCCAGATTTACCAGCTGTGTGAAATCAGATTTATTATTAAAAGTTACGTTAGTTACATTTACAACGCAACTAAGTCTTAAGTCTTTGACGACAACAAACTTTCCAATAAGACTTTTTTAAATTCATCTACCCATTAGGTTTAGTAACTGAGAAAGGGTTTTGTACCTTACCGGAAATAGAGACCGACAAGCTGCTCTCGTAAATTTTTTCATGTGACAGACTTAGAATCGTGATTTGATTGGTGATTAAGCGTTAACATGATAACCCCATGGAAAGTCTGTCCATATGGTAATTACACACAAGTCAGCAGTTAAAATATTCAAGGACTGAGATTTCTGATATAAAACCAACAAGTGCAGAAAGATAATGATAACATATTTACTAGCTCTACTAGAAGCTTCTAAACTAGAAAAAGAACTGAAAACTCAAAATTTCATCTAGACTAATACGTCTTCGTTTTTGCATTCTTTCCTGATTAGTGTGAAAATTTCTATAATTTAAGAAATTAAATAACTGCATTCTGTGCAAACCCTATAGGGAATTTAAGGAATGTCCTTGGATTTGATTTTACCCCCTCACTTAATTATATTTACAATACTCATCTAATTTAACACAATCTACTTGATTATGTCCATTGCCCACCAGTTTTCAAATTTAGCAATAAAATAGTTCATTGAAAAGAACACCAAAAGCCATCACAGAGCAGAGGATATTCAGATTACTGTGCAGACCACCTCTTCTAATGCTAAAATTATAGTGGCCTAAGCTTTTTTTTTGTTTTCAACTATTTTGAGAATATTCTGAACAAAATTGTTGTGTCACTCATATTCTACTGAGTTTCAACACCATACTTTGAATGAAAAATCCAGTGAATGTTTTAATGAGACTGTAGGAATTTCCCTTGCGAACTGAATTCCCAGTTTTCTGGGAATTCCTAGGAATTCCTAGGAATTCCTAGGAATTCTCAAAAATTCCCAATTATGCAAATGACCCTTGCAAACCGAATTCCCAGTTTTCTGGGAATTTCTGGGAATTCCTAGGAATTCCTAAAAATTCCTAGGAATTCCTAGGAATTCCTAGGAATTCTCAAAAATTCCCAACTATGCAAATTAACTCTGATTTAAAAAGCTTGGAATTACTGGGAACTTCTGGGAAAGGAAGACTCCAGTTTTGTGAGGACTTGGAATCCCTAGGAATTACTAGGAATTCTCAGCTTTATTTTAGGCAATTTTAATACCCTGAGGTCCACATAAATTCTAAGAAATTCTCAATACCTTGAATGTGAAGGTTTTAAGAAAAAGAGTAATTTCAGAGGCTTAAAACTTTGGCTCAATAAAAGGTATGCTATACAAAACTTACCAAGAGATATACATACATGTACATGTTTATAACTTAAAGATCATGAAATTTATTACTCAAACTAACTTTTAGTAAATCTTGACATTAATATGGATTTTCTCATGAACCAGCTGTCAGTTATGTTAAATGGAAATTGCCGACTTCCACAATAATTAACAATAATTACATTGTTATCTTACTTCCCTAACCTACATTACTGGTTGCCTTTGTTAGAAAACCTTGGAACAGTCAAGCTCAGTTGCCTCAAACGCTGTCAGAGACTTTTTGTTGACAATACTTTTAGTAGAAATTTCATGCCTTAGACAAACAAATTCAACACCTAATTAATCTTTCTTTTTTCATGATTGTTGTTGCTGCTTTTTTTTTCAGTTTTTTGCTCTATTTTCATGACTAATTGCTGTAATTTGTTTTGCTGTTTTTATTCTTACAAAACATTTTTGTAAGAAAAGGGGAACATTGACTACCTCTGTCCTGTCTGCATGCCAAATGTTTGCAAAGTGTGTGGATGATCCACAAGTATTGGAACTCTTACAAAAATGTTTTGTATATGTTCCAATACTTGTGGATCATCCACACACTTTGCAAACATTTGGCATGCAGACAAGACAAAGGTAGTCAATGTTCAATTTACTTTATTTGAAACTCTGATCTGAAAATATTTGTCAACAAGACTTGTTAGTAGTGAGAAGTACCAACCAAGTTTCCTTTCATAACTTAATTTCTTAAATGTCCCAATCACTGGATCTCCCAAAAAAATATTACATCTTTTTATTTTTGGTGCAAATTACAAGTCCTTCTTTATATAAAAATGAAAAGTGATAGTCACACTTCAATAATAACATCTCTTAAGTTTACTTGTTGTTCTTCTCTGTCTGTCAGCTATCAACAAGATTGTTTTATACTTCGGGCAGTGCATAACTATTTGTGGACCAGAGTTCCAACGCACCTCTGTAATTGCATATAGCTACTCCTGTCTCTTGTACAAATGTTTCTCCTTTGTAAGACGCACTCTACTCTGTTGTCAATACTGCTTTAAGTTCATTGGAAACGACTGACTGAGGAATCGAGATGGCGGTGTTGGAACGTGTTGCTGAACGCTTGCTACGGTCAAGCTTTGTAGATTTAGGTACTGGTACACTGGGATCATCTATGTATCTCTTATATTTCCGAATGTTGTATCCTTCTTTTATAAGTATGAGGGTAAAAGACGATTTGTAGTCGCATTCAAAACTGTGATTGGCTTGTGTTATTTCTCACCTTGGCCATTAACACAACTCAAGTGAGTTTCGAGTCTTTGTTTCCTCGACAACTTTCGGCCACAAATCGTGCATTTGTAATACGATCGATTCTTTTCGATTATTTCTACATAGAGTGAGCTCACATCTTTATTTGTATCACCAAGCTATCCATCTTCTAGAAGCAGAGAACCGGTCGGAGAAGTCAGAATAAAGTTAGGCGCTTCTCTTAACACTGCAATCGGCAAGCCAGCGGATTCACTTTGCTAGCCAATGACAAGTCCTAAAAGATCCACGTGATCATGCCCGTGATCGGAAACAAAGAAGACTCCATTTGGCGCTCATCTTTGAATGTACTTTGGATCGGTTGATCGCTTTTCTCAACTGTTTTGCTTAATATAACATTTCTAAAGATAGCTTTTATTGTGGTTCAATGGGAAAACGAGAATAGCGTGAGTGTTGTAAAAGAAAAGAAAGTCGTTGGCGCCGTGGAGTTAAAAGAAGGGACAACAGTTGACATATTGACTGGTACAAACAAGGGTCGAGTGGCCATCTGTAAAGCTACGATTTTGAAAGTTTGTGGTGAGTAAAAATTGCGATATTCGTTACGTGATCAAAATCTTATAAAAGAATAGATGTAGCGGGTTGAATTAAGCTTACGTAACGCTCGGCGCAACTGAAACTAGAATAATTCTGAGAATCGAATCGGTCACTTGCATGCCGCAGTTTCTTAAGCTTATGCTTTACAATGAAATAAACCTATCAGTAAGGTTTCAAGATTCCTCTAGTCACGTTTGGGAACATTCAAGATTCATAATAGGAACTGTTATTAAACAAACCTTAGTACATAAAGAAGCCCTCCTTGGTAAAAACAAAATAATGTATTCAGCCCTTTTTTAGTAAAATCCATGAGAGAGATGTACTAACTCCAATATAAAAGTCACTCAATATAACAGAGATTTCTCAATTTGAGAATCCAATGAATGCCCTTTTCCTCATAGCCATCTTAAAAGCCTGGTCTGAGCTTTAAATATACATATTTTAATATATTATTTTTTTTCAAATTCAGATGTCAAGGAATCCAGATACAAAATGGTCAAGGTTCTTGTTGACAACCTCATTCAAGGCCAACTCATTGTGAGCCCAGGAAAAAAAATACAAACAGTACAAACAGCAGCTAAGTTTGCAGTTTAGGATAACTTTATTCTAATATATTTTTACAGTTACAACAAGATTTAAATCAAAAAATCAATTTTATTGGTCTGTAATTAGCCCCTTCACTCCCAAGAGTGCTTGGTTTTCAAATATAACTTAAGATATTGTATTTTATGGAAAAGAATCAACAGATTTTATTCACAATTTGTGTCAAACCAAATTTAATGATTGATTAGAACTATTTTATATGAATAGCTGTAATTGAGGATTAATCCGTATGAAGTTTTCAAGAAAAGAAAAATAAATCAAATCCCATCCTAATATTACCACACATCGATGTTATTTAATCAAAAATATTTTACATGTAAGCCTTAATTAAGCTTCTAAATAAATTTCATTGAATACTTGAATTTTAGCTGGGTTTTTTTAAATTTAAAGTATTTATTTTATATCATTAGCCTCAAATTTTTGCTTAAAATTCCCAGTAATTCTTAAACATTCCCAAAAATTCCCAGAAATTCCCAGAAATTCCTAGAAATTTTTTAGATTTACAGCTTTTCAGGGAAAGTCATTGGTTCTCTGAGTTGGAATTCCTAGGAATTCCTAGGAATTCCTAGGAATTCCAAGTCCTGTTGGCTATAAACTTGGAATTTCTGGGAATTTCTGGGAATTTCTGGGAATTTCTAGGAATTTCTAGGTTTTTAGAACCAGAGTTGTTATGGTTGCGAATTCCTAGGAATTCCTAGGAATTCCCAGTCCGAATTTACCGTGAAAATTCACACCTTTATTCCTAGGAATTCCTAGGAATTCCAAAAGCCATTTCGCAAGGGTGGTTGCGGTGCAGGCAATTCAGGGGCTTCCACTTCTGGGGTTTCGTTGTGTTCCAATACCTGCATTTCAATTTGCTCTCCTACGGGAAAGAACATAAAAGAAAAGAATTAATATCTATCCTTTCTTAAAATGCACCTACAGATATTATCAGAGCAGAAAAGGAATGCTATGGTTTCTATAGGTATTTCAATTTGAGAGAACTAATATTTGTTAGGTTAATTGATTAAACTATACATAGCTGTCAAGAGTTTTGGATTGCAAAGTCAATTACAGCTTTATCGTTAGCATCAAAACTCGTATATTTATTAACTGACCTGGTTGCGGTGCAGGCAATTCAGGGGCTTCCACTCCTGGGATTTCGTTGTGTTCCAATACCTGCATTTCAATTTGCTCTCCTACGAGAAAGAAAATTAAAAAAAGGAATTAAGTATAGAAAAGAGAAAGGAAAGAAAAGTATCATACAGAGAACCCTACAAAGGCGTGGAGAAGATATTTCGTATGTGACTACACTAAGAAGCACTCTATTTTTACCCTCTTGGACGTAAGCACGCTCATCTCCATTTCCAATCTGTCCCTGCTGATCATTATCTGCTTCTTTTAGATAAGAAAGTAACACCAGTAAAAATTAATGACCATCGTCAGGTTTATATATATAAAAAAAGCATTCTACAATTCAGAATCTCAACTTTATGATTTAGGACAGAAGTATAGCAATTCATACTTTGAATTTGTCATACCATTTGTCTCAATGTTCTCTAATATATAGTTTTAGAGAGACTAACCCTCAAAAATCGAACTGAAAGCATGATTTCAATCATTAAAATTGATGATTTAGCTCTCTATTTAGAATCACTCCTGTTTCCTCTTTTACGTCTGCTACAACTTTACATATTATCAGTTGTACCTTTGTGGTTTCAATAATTTGCTCAGTTTCTTATTCGAAAAAATTAAAAAATACGTGTGTTTTCCACGATTTCTTACCAGTGCTACTCTCTTCCCCCCCCCCCCCCCCCCCACCTCCCTTGAAAGCCTTGGGATTAAAAATTACATATTAATTAATTAAAGAAAACTGGGTTGCTCATACTCAATTCAATGAAAGTTAAAGTTTGTTTATTTCAAGGTTTGGAATATAGTTATTGTTATCATGGTACTTTTCAATGGAGCTTAAAACTGTACCTTCTTGATTTTGTGCTCTGCTGAAAATAGATCGAACATTGGACCACAGCTTACTCAGTTTTGCTTTCAACACAGGCTGAACCTAGACATTCAAAATATATTGAATAGCTTACGTATAAAAGACTTTCAAGTAACGTATTTAGAAGTCACACTGGTCTCTATGGTTAAAGTCGACGGTGGAGATGCTAAAAAATCTGTCCGATCATTTACTTTTCATGCTTGTTTTGTATGTCAGTCGTTACAATTACAAAATTAGGTTGCCAGCTTGCTCTGACACGAAACCAAATTTGAACATAATGGTAGGTGCTATTCCAAGGAAACAAAAAAAAAACATGTTACCTGCGGAGTAGAAAGCGTATACAGCAATGGGTTGATAGCTGAATTGATCGGCAGAGCAAACACTGCAATCCACACTGCCAGATCACCAGGTGGATCAAATGTTTTCTCAACGTGGGACCGGATGCCGATAGTAATGATTGGCATCCAACACAAGAAATCGGTCAGAATAATGAAGAAGACTCTCTTGGCGAGTGCTCTTTCTCTTTTAGCTTGTGCACTTTGTGCTCTTGCTCGTATTTCACGAACAGTTCCATGTGCACCAAGCCGTCTGCTTGACGACCATGATTAACACAAGATGGCAACATAGGCAACCATGATGAAGATGAATAGGGAAAAATTCAAAGCGATAAAGATGGAAGTGGAGTATTCCCAGCCTTCTTGTAATTCAGGGGAAAGCTGCAGGGGCAGGCACACTACATTATTGCCGTAATACCTCTCGCTGAAATAGTGCATTCCGGACAAGGGAAAGAATGCCATGACGCCTCCCACCAGCCAGATAACTACGCACATTATACGGGTCTGCCTTGGGGTAATTTTTGCAAAGGTGTAAGGAAACACGATGTTCTTGAGTCTGTCCAATGCGATCAGAGAAATCATCATCACTGACACTTCACTTGAAAAGACAGACATGGCACCATTGAAATGGCAAAACCAACCGGTGCGCCACTCATAGTCATGCAGGTAGTATTCCCCTGACCATTGCAGGTCTTTTATGCCAATAATGATAAGGTATATCCCCATGATGCCGTCAGATACACCCAGATTCACTAACATGATAGACTGGACCACATTGTTATCAGGGTAGAAATACTGCCACCCAACTACGAATAAAGACCCTAGCAACGAGAGAAGACCGACAATCCAAAGAGTTCTCCTTGGAGCATGGTGGCGGAACATGGAGTGGCAGCTTGCGAAATTGTCATTGAAGGAGTATTCGCAATCAGCATCCTGCCTGAAAAGATCGAGATGGCAACACATCAAGTTGGTGTCCAAGGTTCTAAAATTCGAAAAAAGAAGAAGAAAAGAAGAAATATCATTTCATTATGGCTTCTTTGAAATCCATTAATAATCATTAATTAATTAATAACATAGACTATTGTTAAAATGATTGTTTGAAGGGGTGAGTGAAGGAAAGGATCGTTATGGAATCTTACACTCTGATGATGTGCGTCAAATGCTTGAAAAAGCCTTTGGGGAGCTCAGCCATCAGGTTGTAATGCATGAACCTGTAATTTCAAATAATCATAATGTGAACATTAATTTGCTTTATGTTATAAGTAACCTAAAAAAAATGAATTTCAATAATAAGATTCATTAAGCTAATGTTAATGTTTAAATAGACTGTTCAAAAAGACAAAATCAGGAACCCTAGCTGAGGATTTTCAGTACGGACCTTAGTTTGAAATTTTCTCAAAGATTTTTTTTCAAAACGTATTATTAAGCCTAAGATAAGTCTCGTCTTGCTTTCTTGGAAATTCTTGATGGCTACTGATTTTATGGACGTGGCAGCCCATTCGGTTGCGTTCGTTGGCTGCATAAAAGCCTCTGTCCGGACTCATCTAAGGAAACATCGCTTTAGTATATCTATGTTAATTTCCAAAATTACTTTGCTCGAGTCTTTTCTTTGACAAAACGAAATCAAAAGGATGTTATCTGATTTCAGTATATGCAACTAAGTTTAGGTGCCTAGATAAACATCTGTTATTTGCAGTGCACTTACAAATATCGCAATTCGTGGGCATAGCTGAAAGTCGTGCTGGTAACGTTTTGTATCCTATTGCCAAAGATATTGCTGAAACGAAGAACGTAACTATTTACAATTAACACCTAAACGGGGACTTGCAGTAGTCATATTCCTCATTCTAATAGCTTCATACGCTACATATATCTCCATAATTTTTGTTTCCGTTTTTTTATAATATCCATCTTGGTGCACCTGAAGTGTGTTCAAAGGTACATTTTTAGTGCAATATAAATTAAAAAAACATTCCTTTTTTGAGACTAAAATCTCAGATTTTGAACGCTGATATCATATTCGTTCTATCACTTCAAATATTCTGGAATATTTTGTATGTGATTAACTGTACTCACAGAGATCTCAGCTTTTTAACACCCTTGAAAATTTTATCAGGCAGAGCCTCGATTTTGTTCTCCGAGAGATATCTTAAACAGGTGAAACGGATAATGAAATAAATATTAGACTACAGTAATGATTGGGTAAGGCAAATTTTATTTGATTAATAACGGAGTAAACAGTAAAATAATATTACTGTATACGGTTTGAGATTCAGATCATCATGGAAAACGGTTTAAACTCTAAATGCACTTACAAATCTAATAGCTCCACCAAGCCCTGGAACTGATCTTCATGAAGCTTCTCAATTTTGTTGTACTCCAGTTTCCTGGAGAAAGCATCATGGGAATTTTTAGACTGAAATATGCTCATGTGGTAGTGATATCTTTAGCTCTAATTTTTTTTAAGTAAAATTTGTGGTTAAGGCAGGGAATGGAAACGTTTTCCAGTAAAATAAACCCTAAACCAATCTTTATATCTTAATGATTAAAGAACACACTAGACATATTTATGATGATCTCAAGATTAAGCGCGAAAACTCGCAAGTTCACTCTCTGTTACAAATTACAAAATTAGTGCCAGGGTAGTTTGATCTGGCAATATAACAAATTCTGAGATATTGTCAACTCGGATGAAAAGGAAACTAAAAAACCTTTGCCTTCGAGGAATAAATTACAATGTAAGTTGTCTTTTACTAAGAAGCTATTATAGTCACCAAGTGCTGTTATTTTCAAGAAAATCCTTTAAAACAATTTTAATATTTTGGGCCGATATCAATCTTACTTACAGAAATTTTACCGCTACAATGTTTCCGAAAGCATACGCTGGCAGATTTTCAAGTTCATTGTTTGATAAATCCCTGAAAACAATTTTTACACAGTTACAAAGATTTCGCTTATGTTAGAGCTACCAACTGAAATCTGGGAATCGTTAAGGTTGCTATTTAAACAGAAGCTATTAAATTCTTACACCACAAAGTAACTTAACATTACTAACCAAAGCACAAGAAATACATAAGATAGCATCGTCTACTTCAATAAAGGTTTGCAAATACGAGCTGGAAAACTTCATGATGTTTCAACTATGATGGCTGTGCTTTTAAGAAAAAATATTTTAAGAATGATCATTTGGTTCTGTCCAATTATCTACTTTGTTAAATAGCTAACTCACTTACAAATATGTCAGCTTGGAAAGGCTGTTAAAAAGTCCGTCTGGTAGACTCTTCAACTTGTTATTTGACAGATAGCTGATAGGAATGACGAAACAAGAAAATGCATTTTCATTAAGTCTGCAAACTGAAATTTATAGGTAAAAACACATAAAGATTTTGGTCATCAGAAACAACCAAAGAACAAAGAGAAGTACGTAGTGATACACATGCAATGTTTTGTCTTACAGTACAGAGAATATTCAAGATTCACTTCATTCATTTAGTTCGGTCAATATTATGACGAAAAGCAATTGAAGGCCGCTGAAAACTTGAGATCTGCGTGCATACTGAATTCTTTTCCCCAACACTGGCAATGGCTGCCTCTCTTGGATCAATAATGAAATCATTAAGCTCGTAATCTAAGAAAATATGCCAACACGGTTCAACACAGAGAAAGATAACCCATAAAAACAACTCTGATATTCATAACATGCATGAATTTCATTCTTGTATGCATGATCGTTGTCACTCAAATGTCAGTTCAGCAGCAAACACAAAATTCCAGATGGTTCAATTTTTAAAACGTGTTACAAGTGCAGATGGGAAGATTTTATAATCTGCAACTGGAAAAAATTTTCTTTCTATATCCTCTAATTAGTGAAAGGGATGAAAAGTATGATACTACCAGAATCTGTGTTAAAATACACTAGCAGTGATTTAACAAAAGAAAGGAAAATTTTACTAAGTGTTGGAACACTTTATGTAGTCATTGAGTTAAAACAAGGGAAAGCTTGGAATGAAAAAACTTACAGTTCTTTCAAGTTTTTTAGATCTTGGAATAAATTAGGAGGAAATTCCGTGAAGTTGTTGTCTTGCAACCATCTGTGTTGAATTAAAAAAAAAATATGTGACCTGTATATAAATATGTTTAGTTTCATTAAAACAGTTATTAACCGACTCGTCTTTTGATCACTGAGTGGAAGGGAAGAAAAGAGAAAGGAAAAAAGTTAATTGGAAAAAAAAAGTATAGACAGGGCGGTAAGAGAGGGGAATGCTGCTGCGTTACAAAAACAGTTTTCCCTCCACAACAGTCTTGATACATTAACTTACAGTTCCTCTAGCATTGTCAAGTTTTTGAAGGCACTTCCATTCAATCCTTTCATGTCGTTGTCATTCAGGCGTCTGCGTTATTTACCATATAAAACTGACGATTAGTTTAAAGATCCAACAGCAGTTTATCTGCTTAGATAGGGGTACTACTGAAACCTTTCAGGGCTTTTGTCGAAGACAATTACGGTTGTTTTGACTCGTGAGCAAAAGTCAGCATCACTGTCATTGAGCGAAGAGTTGTTTGTGCTAACTTCACCGTTTACTCATTTTACAGCATAAGATTATAATTAAATTTGACATAGATATGGAAATTTGTTAATGATGGAAATTGGAATGATCTTTTTATTTAATGAAAGCACTTCTTGATGCCTTTTATACAGAGGACGGAATCTCATAAACGGTCAGTCCTGGACAAAGATCCAGAATGCAACAGACGATGTATGATCTTCATGATGTTTGATATTAATTCTTAATTTGCGAAGTAAAACGAATGATCTGATAAATTTAATAAAACAACGACAACAACAAAAAGCAGTTGGAGGCCTTTCGAACTGTTGTGCAGCTGGTCTGAGATCAGAGTTTTCAGTCCGCAGATGCGAAAGTTGACCAGAAGAATTAGCTGTAGGTGAATTTCTTTTGTACTTAAATAGCTTCATATTATGAATAAAAAAAGATTTGCAAATTTGTTTAATCTTATTAACGCTTGCATTGCATCACTTAGAATCGTCCTGATCTTGTATTGTCTTTTCACAAAGAAGGAAAAAAAATATAGGAGACTCAGATCGCATAGGATCGCAAAGTGTTACTTACAGTTGGGTTAGCCGTGCGTTCTTGTCAAAGATTCCTGGAGGTAGGTGGTGCAATTTTATTTCAGACAGGTACCTATAAATTTGACCAAAATTTGGTAAAGCAGAGTACAGAGCTTGGACGCTTATAAAGTAATAAAGCAGATGACTAGCCGAATAAACTCAATTTTGAAATACAGGATTGTGTAGATAACTCAAATGGGTAATTATTGATACATTATTTTTTACCGTGAAACAATTTCGCTCAAAACCAAAATGGCGCAGGTATGTACATGTGTTTTAATGTTCTCACTTGTCAAGATATTTCCTGTCATGCTTATCCTAACATAATTGTGCTATTTGACGGAGGAAAAAGGTACTCGTGAGGCCTCCAAGACAATTCGCTAGCTACACCGGTCTCGCTGCTACCTCTCGGACCCTATCCCATGACAAATGTACTAAAGTAGGCTTCATTTTTTTTCGGTGGTTCTTCTTACGATATTCGTAGTTTCCCCGTTTCCTTTGGAAATTTTTGCTTCGAATACATATTTTCTAATTCTCGAATACGTCATCGAAGTTTCCTCCTCACATTCTAAGCGTTCTTGCGATATCTTGTTCACATTATTGTGAATTTTGATCTTATTTTCTTAAGAAATAAGTTATATTTTGACCTGCAGATGAAAATCAAGTACAAAACTGATCTTTGCAAGCGCAATTGTGCAATTCCACCTCACCTGCAGGATCAGACTGCTTTGCTTGATTTTCATCAACAACATTTATTTCGTTACAAATCATGATAAGATTCTTCCATGGAAAAGAAGAACCCTCTAAAATGTGCCTAGTCTCAACGAGTAGCCTCAAGGCTCAGTTGATAGAAGGACCCTACCAAGTTCGGGGAGGCTTGGGCTCGAACCCGTTGAAGCCTGAATTTTTTTCTTCAGGCTTCTTAATTTCTGAAATTGTGTAAATTCCACTTCAACTAGGAGGATCTTTGTTCAATTACTTTATTGCATACTTTTTCTCAAAGGCTTCCTAATGTCACCACATGATCTGTTAGTCTCAGCGTATAATGATAATATCAGAGAGAATTTTTGTTTTTCAAGCTAAAAATGGAACCCAACACGTCACGTAATAGTGAGTGAGTGAGTTTTAAACTATAAAGACAAATATTTTGTGATGTCCCCAATAGAGGAAAAATCTACTTACAGCAAATCCAATTTAGTATTTGTGGCGAAAATGTCAGATGGCAAATTCTTCAACGGGTTATTAGACAAGTCTCTAAAAAATAAAAACAAGAATTATTAGAAATGCAACTAGGAACTTTTTAATATTGACCTTTTTTATGCCGTCAGTTTGGGATTGTCAAGTAAAATATCTCTATGGATAAAGGATTTGTCATATTCAAACCATACTCAATAAATGAATTAATAGAGGAATACAGAAATGAATGTTTATCCTATTAAACGCTTGTCGCAAAATTTCACTCAATTTACGTGAAAAACCTACACTTTACGTTTACCCACAGTTAATCCCTTAGGAATTTCAGGATTATAATCACAAATATAGATATTGACTCTGAGTCTACCAAATAAAACGTCGTACTTCTGCCTATTCTAAAAGATTAAATATATAGTAAGTAATGATACAGATTAACATGGATTCCGTGCCACAAATATAATAAAAGGAAAATGAATTGCAAAATTGTGGCGGTTTTTTAGACTAAGTTATCGAGAGTTAAAACTCTGTCGGAGATGACGCTTGAGGCAAGTGGCGAGGCAGGCAGCAAATACAAAGAGCCACAATGGTCTATAAGTCTTGGCATGGTTTAGCTCCAGATTATTTATGATTTAAAGTTGAAAGGCGAGAAACTGCGCATAACTTAAGAGACTAAGAATAAACTAAATGTTCCTTTGTAGCGCACAAACTACTACAAATTAAAATAGCTTTAGCTATAGTGGCGCCACTCTTTGGAATAGACTTCCTCGTGACATAAGATAAGCAGAGTCCCTTGGGTTATATATGTATCTATCTTATCTAACTATCTGTCTCTCTCTCTATCTATCTCAAGTTTCGAGAAACCCTGATTAACTCTCCATCTAGATGAGTTGGTTGCTTCGTGATCAGTTGATTCTTGATGAGCTTGATTCCGCTCGAACTTTTTGGACCTAAAATAATTTCGCTTTCGACGAACCAGTCGGTTTCCCGGTGCGACACACAGATTTCTCGCAGTCCTCGTTCACAGTTTTAGATACCACCTGAGCGTTGTCAACTGTCGTTTGTACTTCCCGAAGTCCGGTAGACTTGTTGTGTACAGAATCCATAAGCGATTTCTTGAAATCAGCACTTAAACGGCCTCCAAATTGTACCACCTAAGTGCTATGATAAAAATTCTTCGCAAACATCTCTGCTGATATTCGGATGTCTTGATAAAAATACACGTAGACGGTCGCTGTCGAGGGGCCATTTATGTAGTTTGTGTCTGGCATAAATAACGTTTACCTTGTTTAAACAGATTGTCGTTTTATCGACTTGCAACCTGCATTCAAAAGCGATAGTCACATCCTCTGGATCAAATGCACAGTGAATAGAACTCTTAGAGAGCCTAATTGAGAGACTCGAATAAACAAGGTGCAACTCGGATGCTAGGATAAATTAGTAACCTGCTTACTTAAAATTTGACCAGACTTTGCTTGATTTGTTACATAGTGGGTAGAGAATTTGTAATTTTGCTTCATCGATGGGCTTTTGTTTATCTTCGGCGTAACTTACGAACTCATCCTTGTCAGCAGATTCAAAATCAAGCACGATTGAACGAGACAACGAGACCTTCTTCCCTTTGGGTAACTAAAATAGGCCTCTAGTGGCCATTTATCTTCCCCCTCTCCTCCTCTCTTTCTTATCTCGATATTTCAAAGAAAAATTACACTGATAAATACTTGAATGGATTACTAAATCTTAATTGTTAATGATTAATCTGATTTTTTGGGGTAAATAATCACCAAATAATTAAAAATTATATTTCTCCAGCTTAGCTTTTTACATTGGGGGCTGACGGGTCTACTAAGGCCAATATATCAAACAAAAATTCAAATCTGTGACTTTGGCGACAAAGTCTAATTATTGCAATGTTTTAAATCCCACTGTCCGTGAAGTTATCTGTTTATGTCCGCTTGTATTCCCTTTTAAAGGTCGGTAGATTTAAAGATATAAAGAATAGTCTTTAATTTTTGACCTACAGATATTTTGGTTTGATATTGGGAAGGTATTGAACAGCTCTAAAAGAGGTTAGTGGACAAACTGTGCCCGTCCAAAGTTAGACAACACACGTTCAACTTAAAATCTCATCTCGTTGGCTTAAAACGAGATAACTTTGGACTTCGAATTCCTATAGTAACTACATGCCTAATATGAACGAATGACTAAACGGTGCTGAACAAACTAAATACTCCAGAACGTTTTTGATTCCCTTCCTTTGAAAGGTAAACATCGTGTGTGACGAGCGAGTACTTCTGCCTATCATACCACAAAGATACAGCAATAGCCAAATTAAAGAGTGTCCCACTGATTATTGACCTGACCCTGTTTCAATGTGTTGCATGGAGTTTAGAGATCGACGCTGTGTAATGTTTCTTCATTGTATAGATATCTTTATCTGATTTAGTGGATTTTCTGTAAAATGAACTATGCTAGTTTGTGACCAAGGAAGCTTATCATGAGAAAACTTGTAAAAGGCCAAAGTTAGGAGTGTAGGATTTGACTAGGAGATTATCTGATAAAATAAATAAATAAACAAATAAAACGAATAGAGAGGAAATTCTAGTTCATATCAGTATCTTCAGAACACACCAACTTCGGAATACACTTCACAAGTTTTCTTAGATAATTTGTATTCCGAGAAAAATTTAAAGATTTTATAAATGGGAATGGCATGTAGTGTTCTGCAGAAGTGAGGACAGGAAGCTATCACAGGGGTAGGCGGGTGGAGTCCATGGGTAAATTTGCCCTACATTTTTACCCCGTTGTACTTTCAGGAGAAATAAAGTCTAAGTTTACGAAAATAGGACACTCCTATTTCGTGGCTGATTTCATTTGGAGCCAAGACATCGCTGTTCGTATCTCCTTGCATTTTTTACCGATGCGCGATGGATTTGTGACACGTTCCTTACACAGAAATAACACTCACTTCATACTTACAGATTTGTCAGCTGGGTATTGTTACTGAAAATGCCTGATAGTAAATTCTTCAACTGGTTGTTGTCCAACGTCCTACCAAAAGTAATAGAAAAAGGTGTTTATCACAATAGGAAGAAACTATGTATTCTTGAAAATGTCGTATTTTTTTCATGCTCTGATCTGCTAACAAAGTCATATTGTCCACGAAGCATTGCCTTCTTTTCAGTTATAGATAAGGAGACCTAAGGTAGCATTACGAATTATAACCTAGTTCAAAACTAATTGAGACTTCTTAGTTTCTTTTTGTCAAGCACTGAAAACAACTGAATTCTCTACAAATGCATTTTCTCCCTCCTTTCATCACCCATTGTTGTAGTACAAAAGGCTTGACATTACACACTGTCATTCAGAATAGTCCTCATCATAAGCCAGGCGACATTGATTGCAGGGAGGGAAAGGGTAAGATACCAGGACAAAAAATATCTGGATAGTTCTATTTAGCTTTACATACACAGTGTCTTCACTTGTACCAGCACAAATGATAACCCCATGTTCAAACTTATTTTGCTAGTCAAAGTAAAGATGTAAAGTCCATTTCTGTTTAAAGTGGCTTGTTTAAAGTTTCAAATTCCTGTAGGTAAATCCCTTAGATTGTTGTGGTTTAGACCTCTAATACAAGAAAACAAATCAATGCATTGATTAAGTGAAAGCGTCTACATGTAAATGAATAATGTGTGTTACGATTGAAGAAGGATTGTTGTCGGTCTGAGCGCACTGTTTTAGAAAAGAGAGATAGAGAAATCTTTGTCAATCACTCAAAGCCAAATATTTGTCACTTCACCTATTTGTCGACCGAACACCGACAGATCGTAGCACTGCTGATTTACCGGAATATCTGTTTTAGTGGAAATTGTTTTGTTTTAGGTGTTGATAAAACTTTCTTCAGTACTGTCCGGTCACATCTGTTTTGATACAATCCTGCGCGCAGCAAAAAACATTTGCACGGCATAACAAAACATGCATCATAAGGTTTGAAGATACGCTCGTTTTGTATTCCAAAATTAATTTGTCCCCATTTTAGGGCAATGGAAAGCAAAAATGTGAATAAGTACATGGGATGTTGCATTCTCCAGCAATGTTCTTAGAAAGTAAGTTCAACGACGTTTTAAGCCGAACGGAGGTAAAAGCGGCGTAGCATGCCTTTGACTGTATCTGAGGAACTCCGTCAACTGACCAAATCAGACACCTTCTCACTGACAAATTCCTCTTGATAATCTCGTGAGCCTATCACCGCTCTTAAATGGTTCCTTCCTTCCATTGTTACAATAATATCTGTTATTTTAAAAACTTCTTTCACACTTTCTTTCTTGCCCGGCTTAGCGTCAATTCATCACTTCTAGTCGTTTGGGAAGAAGCCAAAATCTGGACCCAGGGTACTCAACGTGTCTCACCATCTCTTAATATCTGTAGAGGAGCCTATCCCACCCGCATCATCGGCAAACGAACACTGCTTTGCGGTGGACACCACCTGTAGACTCGTAATCAGAGGCCAGATATTAGGAGCATAAAGAGCCATAGCGATTGAATCGCCCTGTGTGGTCCCTTCTGCTCTGTGACAGAATCTCTTTACCGCCGGTGGTAAGTTAATAATTGTCTCTAAATCTTGGTCACGAAGGTGGTTGCAATTTTTACCTTTCCTTTTTATTGGTTTTGTAATCAATCTTTTGAGCATCACCACGCGCATATAAAAGCTGCGTTAACACCCCTTTAAAGTTGTTTTCTCTTTGATTTCAGAACGAATATGTGAGTACCTTTGTTTTTTGTTTAGGTTACGTTTCATAGTTATGGGCAAAGATTACAAAAGAACATGAGGTCCTGAAACGTATCCGCTGATAAACTCGTTTTGTTTAAGATTCGATGTTTTTACTTTGGTTCTCCATATTAATACCTAAAACAATACATTCAAAGGGTAAAATTTTATTCAGTCATGTAGAGTAGTTCTTATAATGGACCAATCTCCTTTGTTATGGGCTTATCCCCGCGAAACGAAAGCAAACAATGGAATTTGAAAATGCCACCATTTTACCTCGATAGTTACACTATAAAAGTATTGTCGTTCCCATTCCTTTACGCTCCTTAAAAGTTTCTCGCTTGTTACAAGCATGTCCGCTCATTTTTCTGCTATGTCTACTCTGTGTTCATTTGAGCATAAACAAAAGAGAAGACTATAGGCATATTTACTATTTAGCCCCGAGCCTTCGAAAAAAAGAACGTTTTAAAAACATTGGAAAGTTAGGGATTGGTTATAAGATCTTTCTTATTTCATGGAAAATAATATCTTATGATTGATTATGTGCCGCGCGCAAAATCTATCTTTCTCTGATAATTACAATTTACAATCTTTATCCACGTGATGCCACGTGAGGAAGCCCGTGAAGAGAGTGGCGTTCAAGGTTAGAAACCAACATTTTAAGCATATTAATGGAAGCGCAAAAATTATGCCTCAGAGAAAGATTGAATAATGCATGTTACGAGTGACGAAGGACTGTTGTCGGTCGCGGCGGACTGTTGTAGATAAGAGAGATGGAGAAATCTTGGTCAGTCACCCAAAGCCAAATGTTTGTCATCTCACCTATTTATCGACCGAACGCCGACAGATCGCAGCACGGTTATTTGTATCGAAATATCTGTTTCAGTAAAAATTGTTTTGTTTTAGGTGTTGATAAAACTTTCTTATGTACGGTCTGGTCATATCTGTTTTGATATAATCCTACGTGTCGCAAAAACATTTGAACAGCATCACATAAGAGGCTTCATGAGGTTTGAAGATACGCTCGTTTTGTACCCCAAAATTTAGTCATTTCAGCATATTAGGGCACTGGGAAGCAAAAGTGTGAATAAGCACTGGAAATATTGCATTCTCCAGTGGCTCTAATAGATCCTGGATATCGGGCAGTGTTCTTAGAAAGTAAGTCCAGCGATGTTTCAAGCCGAAGGTGAAAGGCGTGGCATGCCTTTCGTTATATCTGAGGAAACTCTACGAATTGAACTATTTCACTGACCAAATCAGACACCTTCTCATCGACGAATTCCTCTCGTGAGCCGATCGCCGCTCTTTAATGGTTCTTCCCTTCCATTGTCATATTAATGTCTGTGTCCTTAAATATTTCTTTCACACTTTCTTTCTTGTCCCGCTTTGCGATAATCCAGCACTTCTTGGCGTTTAAGAAGTAGCCAAAATCTGGACCCAGGGTACTCAACATGTCCCACCATCTCTTGATTTCTTTAGTGGAGCCTGCCCCACCCGCATCATTGGCGAACCAGCACTGCTTTGCTGTGGACCTCACCTGTAGACCCGTGCATAGAGGCTGGATACTAAGAGCACAAAGGACCGTAGCGATGAGATCTCCCTTTGTGGTCCCTTCTTCTCAGTGGCGGGATCTCTTTACCGCCAGCAATAAGTTAGCAATTGTCACTACATATTAGTCTCGAACGTACTTATAATGTTTACTTATGTTTCAATTGATTTGTAATGGGTCCTTTGAGCATCACCATGCGTATATAAAAGCTGAGTTAGCATCCTTTTAGAGAAGTTTTCCTTTTGATTTCGAGTGGCCTACCATTCTTATTCCATTGCAAACAAAGATGACGCCTGTTTTCCACCAAAACAACAAACTTTTTCGCCAGGGATTTGGCCACCGAGGAGGCGATGACCAGGTGTGCCCGATACGGCGATTGCGATTTTCGCCAATCCCCGCTATCGGGGTATAAAATCGCCGATATCTGGCATGTCAGATATCGGCGACTAAATTCGCTAGCATTCGCTAAGTCGGCCCGTTGCCGCGATTTTCTCGTCTTTCCTCTGGGAGTCGGCAGGAAAATTAACCAGTCAAGTTGGGCGATATTATCACATGATTTTTCAAAATGGCGGAAGGCATCGAAAATTGTTTCTGAACCGAAGAAAAAGAGGTAAATTTGACCACACTGTGGTCAGAAAAGCCATGCCTATTTGGTGTAACGTCGAGCGACTACGGTAATCGTCTCAAGAAAAACTGCGTTTCAATAAATCCATGTCTTTGATCATACTTTTCCATTGTCCCACTTTTAAGAACGCTTCCTGGAGCGCTTTGGGTGCAAAATTATGGCAGCAGCCAAAACTTTTTCGCTTTGCTGTCGCCATTCTGTTTGTTTATATTGGTTCGCGCAATTTTTAAACGTCAGCCTATGGAACCTGGGATGAAGTGCCACATTGTCGCGATCGGCAAAAAAAATCGCCAAGTGTGTCCGCAGCTATCTGTGGCGATCAAATTGGCTGCAATTGGCGCATAAAATCCCAAGGTGTGTCGCCGGCTTAAGGCAAAAGGTGCTACGAACTTTGTAGCCATATTAAGGATGCTCTACTTCGGTTGATAAATCCACACCTGCTTCTGCAACATATTTTTATTTTGTGACGTAGAAGGTTTTAAGGTTTTAGAAGGTTTTAGTGACGTAGACGGAAACTTTCCTGAAAACGATAGTCTTGTCTGTTTTGGTTTGGGTTTATTCTCGTGAGATGAAAACAGACAATGAGAATTTAAAAAATGCCGCCATTTTGCCTCGATAGTTATACTATGTAAATATTGTCGTTCCTATTCCTTTACGCGCGTAAAATTTCTCGTGTGTTACAAGCATGTACACTCATTTATCCGTTTTGTCTACACCGTGTGTTCATTTGAGCATGCGTAGATGAAAACGCTATGCTTTGGTTTAACAGGTAATTTGGTGTTATCAACTGACTTCAAAACATAAGCTGCCCTCGTAGAGGGTAAATCCTTTACATTCTTTACGGTGGCCAATTAACGTGTTCAACTCAGTTGTTAACACTAAATTACCCTGTTATACTTTCCCACCAACGCAGCAACACAGTTTTTTTAGAAACTTACCCCCTCTATTCGTGTTTAGGTTTATATTGCCAGCTATTGTCATGATAATTATAAAATATGTATCCTGTTTAAAATAATTTGTCTGAGACTTTAAAAGAGGTGATCAAAAGGGAACCGGCATGTTATTCTTCCTTTCAGGCTTTATGAAGCATAATTTGCATGCTTTATAGTCAGTGATATATACTCTGTGGTTTTGAACTCTCGAGTGATGGATAGGTGAGGACTAGGCACATTATTTCCTCTTGGTGACGAATAACGTCAAAGATAGTGGTCCACAGTGAAGAAACCATGTTGAATATAGCTGGTTCTATAATATTTTTCAAAATATTTGAAACGAAAATACCCGAGGTTGTTTAACCACAAAATCTCCGAAAAACATTCTCTCGGTATCAATTTTTTTACACCTTTCTAATCCTGTTAATAGCCAAGAACCCCTCACATATTGAAGAAACTTCCCGGAAAAAAAAGCTCAGTAGAAGGACGTATGGCATCTTATTTTTCATTAAGTGTGGTCGCTTCGTAGGTTTAAAGCTGCCCGTATCCCAAAGTTTACTTGATCAGAAATAAAATTGGTAGTGGGCCTGAACCTTCAAAGGAAACAAGAAAAGAAAAAACCCTTGAAAGCCTTCACGTGCAAACACTGTCGTGATGAGTGTATATGGGCATTATTACTACTAAGCCCTAAGCCCTCGGAAAAAAAGACGCTTTAACCCTTTAACTCCCATGAATGACCAAGACAGAATTTCTCTTCAAAATATCCTTACAATATCAAGTACACATGTGATGAGAATAGAGAAAAAGATGATTTAGTAGATTATTAGTCGACCCAATGCCAAATTCTCCGCACTAACATCATAAGGATTTATGGCAGACAGTAGAGAGAGTTAATGATGAGATCTTGCGAGCGAAAGGGTTAAAAACACTTGAAAGCTAGGGATTGTTGATAAGATCTTTCTTACTTTATAAAAAAAATTTATCTTATGATTGATTATGGGCCGCTTGCAAAATCTATCATTGACGGAAAAATAGTATGGGCTTTCTCATATTTCAATGAGACGTCAAATGCGAGAACTTAAACATAGTTTGAATTCTGTTGAAAGGTAAATAATAACAGGGTCATTATGTCATTAGTTAAAGTATGATGATCGTTTCAATTTAATTTTCATCTCAGGAAACTAACGAATAAAAACGTTTCGCGCCTCAGCCAGCAAAAGAGGCTCGCAGAATCTCTGTGTGCTGATAGTATGTGCTGTGAGAGCTCTTCTAGTGCCCCTTGTTGTAACGTCACGGAATCTTCGTCTAGGTGTCAAAGTTTCGTAGGGAAAATAATGAAATATATTAGCAATGTTTGCAGTCCAAAATATCAGAGGGGACATAGTAAACACGGCTTTGATCAGGTTTCCTGGCCTGCCAGTTCAAACCAATAGGGTCTACTAGGCCACGTGACCTCACACCACAGGCTTACTATTACATCCATCTTCTCACAGAAAATGGTAAAAAGACAAATTTTAACACTTTTGAAGAAGCTTAAATTAAAAAAAACTCACTGGGAATCTTTCGTACGAGTAAATTTAGGCTCTATGTATTCAATGTTTCCCTTTTTTTTAGATTTTGGGTGGTCTGCAGTCAGCCATTCGAATATTCTTATGTATAGTCCTGCAAGTAACTTGATGGCTTTTACAACCGTCGAGATATAGTGTCTCCGGCTTCCACTTCTTGGGGCTTGCCTGGTGTTGCAACTTAGGAAAAGCCTAATTTCCCACGGTCACAGCAGAATAAAAGAGCCGTAATTAGTGTTATTTTATTATATGGAAACCGTAATGAATATCATTGTATAACTAATACCGATGAAGAACAACTGTAGCTGCAGTTTAAGCTGTCTCCAGCATAAGTACCGTTATCACAAACACACAACTTTAGCTTACAGAGGATCTTACTTGAAGGGTTAATAATCTTTCGGGACATATAAAACAGCTCTATAAAAATATAAATAACATTCTTTGCAGTGGCCCTCTCATTTCTAAAAAGTTTTAAAGAAATATAGAAAGATACTTCCTAGCCCTATAAATCTTTGCGCTGATGATGCATCTGCTGGTCGCTCCATTTTGACTGTTGCCTCCGATCCATTGTTCTTCATCACATGTCCAATGAATGGCACTTCAATGTCCAATGAATGGCAATTTCATTTGAATTCGAACCTCTCCTTTTTCAGCTAGATGAATTTTGCTCCACAACACTCGTGTTCTTTTATGTCTGAAATTTGTGTAGCGATAGAAATTGTGTTCTTCTTGCCTACGCAGTAATTATTCTACATCTCTACGACTTTCCATGGCGGAAAAGGATAAACCAGAGTGGATATCGATGGCTTCTGTCCCAATACATGTGATCTCCTGGAAGACCTGGCCTAGAAATGGAACAGTAGAAGTGAAGATTTGCCGCGGTGTTTGAGGCTTAGAACTGATGCGCTACTGCTGCTATCAGGTTGGAACGTCATATTTTTCACTGTCATATTTGTCACCATTTCTCTGTCCAAAGTCAGCTTAAATTCGTGCTTTATGTCTTGCTGAGAACTTCCCATGCCCTCAAATGATGTCACGCCTAACTTTTCTTGTTGTCCCCCAGGTCTCATGCATCCATCGAAAATAGGCACCTTTCATGGGCTTCCCGTATGTAGGTCTCACCGGTTAGCACTATTGACCTTTGCGTCCTTAAAAACCGGTCACATTGAGCTAAGTACTTAAAATTTGGCCGAATATGAACGAATGTCTAAATCGTAATAAACAAACTAACTACTTGATGACATTTGAACGCCCCTCCCTTTGCAAATGAAACACTATAAATGTCACTACCGGTATTTTTGACTTTCATTTCACAAAGATAAAGCAATAGGTAAATTAAGAAGTGTCCCAGTGATTATTGACCTGACTCTGTTTCGATTTGTTGCCTGGAGATCGACGCTGTATGATGTTCCTTCACTGTATAGATTTCTTTCTCTGGTTTACTAGATTTTCTTTTCGACGAGCTACGCCACTGTTTGACCAAAGAAGCTTATCATGGGAAAACATTTAAAAGGCGAGACTTGGGAGTGTAGTCTTTGACAAAGAGATTACGCAATATAATAAACTACGATTAGAAAGGAAATTGTTTTTAAAAACACTAACTTCAGAACACATTAACTTCGGAATACACTTCACAAGTTTTCTTCGATAATTTATAGAGTGAGCAAGATATGAAGATATATAAATAGGAATGGTATATAGTGTTCAGCAGAAGAGAGGAGAGGGATATAGCACAGGGGCAGGAGGGTTTAGTCAAAGGGTGCATTTGACTTACACCACTACTCCATTGTACGTGTAGGACAAAACAATTCCATGTTTACAAAAATAAAAAATTCCTCCTTCGTAGCTGATTTCTTTTGGAGCTAGGACAATGCTGCTCGTATCTGTTGTTATTTTTATCAATGCGCGATAGATTTAACGCGTTCTTTACACAAATGAGACAGACTCCAAAACTTACAGCCATCTCAGATGGGTGTTGTTACTGAAAATACCTGATGGTAATTTCTTCAACTGGTTGTTGTTCAACCACCTACCAAAAGTAATATAAAGGGGTTTTAATTACGTTG
The DNA here is from genome assembly GCF_964200805.1 of Pocillopora damicornis. Lineage (NCBI taxonomy): Eukaryota > Metazoa > Cnidaria > Anthozoa > Scleractinia > Pocilloporidae > Pocillopora > Pocillopora damicornis. The sequence goes on along the minus strand of NC_142670.1, from coordinate 36,177,543 downwards.
TGCTTATCAACATGGTGCGGGCACCGTGTATGCTCGAAACTGACCTATAATTTAGAGTTATAATCTACTAACAAGGTATATGGTCTGATGACCCGATGTCTTCTGTCCGGTTTTACATATAGAGACCTAACATTGCAAACTGTCATTTAGAGCAGTCCTCATTATAATCCAGGCGACATTGATTGCAGGGAAGGGGAGTTTAAGAAATGCCAAGACACAAATTGTCTGAATAGTTTTTTCAACTTTACATACACATTGTATTCAATTGTACCAGCACAAATGATAACGCCATGTTTAAACTTATTTCGCTAATCAAACTCTAGATTGACGCGGTGTGATGTTTCTTCACTGTACAGATTTCTTTCTCTGGTTTACTAGATTTTCTTTTCGACAAGCTACGCCACTGTTTGACCAAAGAAGCTTATCATGGGAAAACTTTTGAAAGGCGACACTTGGGAGTGCAGTCTTTGACAAAGAGATTATACAATATAATAAACTACGATTAGAAAGGAAATTGTTTTTGAAAACACTAACCTCAGAACACATTAACTTCGGAATACACTCCACAAGTTTTCTTTGATGATTTATAAAGCGAGCAAAATATGAAGATATAAATGGGAATGGTATGTAGTGTTCAGCAGAAGTGAGGGGAGAGTGTAGCACAGGGGATAAGAGGGTGGAGTCAGAGGGTGCGTTTGAGCTACACCACTACTCCATTGTGCGTACAGGGTAAAAAAAATTCCATGTTTACAAAAATAAAACATTCCTGCTGCGTAGCTGATTTCATTTGGAGCTAAGACATCGTTGGTCATATCTGTTGTTATTTTTATCAATGCGCGATGGATTTAACGCGTTCCTTACATAAATAAGACAGAATCCAAACTTACAGCCATATCAGATGGGTGTTGTTACTGAAAATGCCCGATGGTAATTTCTTCAACTGGTTGTTGTACAACGACCTACCAAAAGTAATATAAAGGGGTTTTAATTACGTTGTGCTTATCAACATGGTGAGGGCAACGTGTATGCTCGAAACTGACGTATAATTTAGAGTTATAATCTACTAACAAAGTCATATGGTCTGATGACCCGATGTCTTCTGTCCGGTTTTACATATAGAGACCTAACATTGCACACTGTCATTTAGAGCAGTCCTCAGTATAATCCAGGCGACATTGATTGCAGGGAAGGGGAGTTTTTACATACACATTGTATTCACTTGTACCAGCACAAATGATAACGCCATGTTTAAACTTATTTCGCTAATCAAACTCCAGATCGACGCGGTGTGATGTTCCTTCATTGTGCAGATTTCTTTCTCTGGTTTACTAGATTTTCTTTTCGACAAGCTACGCCACTGTTTGACCAAAGAAGCTTATCATGGGAAAACTTTTAAAAGGCGACACTTGGGAGTGCAGTCTTTGACAAAGAGATTATACAATATAATAAACTACGATTAGAAAGGAAATTCTTTTTGAAAACACTCACCTCAGAACACATTAACTTCGGAATACACTCCACAAGTTTTCTTTGATGATTTATAAAGCGAGCAAAATATGAAGATATATAAATGGGAATGGTATGTAGTGTTCAGCAGAAGTGAGGGGAGAGTGTAGCACAGGGGATAGGAGGGTGGAGTCAGAGGGCGCATTTGATCTACACCACTACTCCATTGTGCGTGCAGGGTAAAAAAAATCCATGTTTACAAAAATAAAACATTCCTGCTGCGCAGCTGATTTCATTTGGAGCTAAGACATCGTTGGTCATATCTGTTGGTATTTTTAGCAATGTGCGATAGATTTAACGCGTTCTTTACACAAATGAGACAGACTCCAAAACTTACAGCCATCTCAGATGGGTGTTGTTGTTGAAAATGCCTGATGGTAATTTCTTCAACTGGTTGCTCTCCAACAGCTTACCAAAAGTAATAGGGAGGGGTTTTGATTACATTGTGCTTGTAAACATGGTACAGACCCCGTGTTTGCTCGAAAATGACATTTTTTTGGAATCATAATCTGCTGACAAAGTCGAATTGTCTAAAAACCGATGTCATCTGCCCTGTTTTACGTATTGAGACCTAAGATTACACACTGTCATTTAGAGCGATTTCTGCCGTTTTAAGCTCGCTTTACCATCACTGTTGTTCACATCATCTACTTTTATTACGTTGATAAAATCTGTTCAGACATCACATCAACCAACTCGCGCGCAAAGTAAGAAGACTATTTTGAAGGCTTGAAATAATATTGCGATCGATTTTCATCAAGAAATGGGCCAGGAATATTCCATAATAGTGCAAATAATCGTGAAGGCGGATCGCAGAAAAGCGATTGCGTGACGCTCGGTAAGCTGTAAGATGACATGTTATTATATACCAGACGTAAAAACTCTTCACATTCTTAGTCTGCATTTTGTACCCAGTCTGCAGTCTACAGTGTATATTTTGTATCCGGTCTGTAGTCTGCTGTCTGCATTTTGTACTAACAGGTATCCGTGGCACCAATACAGTTTATTTTTGGTTACATTTATTCGCAAAACACACATAATCTACCACAAAATACCTGTGAGTGCGGTAATTCGACATTTTCGTTCTCTCCTACATTAATATTCTTCTTTCCTTTTGTAAGAATGTAGACATCACTCACAATGTTTCAAGTAATCCACCCACCCTACAAAAAAAGAACTCTTGCACGCATAGCATGCCTATGTTTTGAAATAGGTGTATGCCCTTGGCCAGACTTGAGCGCACTATTTCAGTATACTAGTCCGACACCCGTAGTATCACTATACTTGATTCCAAGGATCCAGTACCATCCAGGTATCCCAGTTACCCTGCTCACAGGGTCTAGTTTCCCATGGTCTTGGCAGAATAAAAGAGCCGCAAATGGTGTGTAATTTTACAACATTAGAACTGCAGTCATCTTTGAAAATAGGCTTCTGAGCTCTGAAGCGGATAAAGTTTCACAGAAATATCAATTTATAGTTAAGACCGATAAGGAACAATCGTAACTGCAGTTTAAGTTGTCTCCAGTATTAGTACCATAACCGCAAACACAGAACTTTGGCTTACAGAGGATCTTACTTGAAGGGTTAATAATCTTTACGGACGCATGAACCAGCTCTATAAAAACCTAAAGAACATTTCTGGACTCAAAGCGAGTACTTCCACTTTGTTCTAAACCATTTTCGTATTTTGCCTAATGGTCGTATTGAGACTTGGTTCATAATCCACCGACAGCTCGTAAGCGTAAAGCTGTAAACTCTCATAGTTGATTATTTGATAGCGGTACACATAGCACGTTCTTTAACTCTTTTTCTTTCCCTGACATTGCATTTTATCTTTTCTTGCCTTATGAAATCCCATCAAATCGAATATTGATCGCATTTAAATGACAGGAAGCTGGTGAATATTCTGAGCGATAAGAATACCTAGCAAAGGCCCATTTTGATAAAAAAGAAAAAAATTGAAAATCAAAGTGTCAAATAAATGATACAACTACAGCTTTGACAACAGTGGTAATGATAACAGTGGTATTCACAATAGCAGTTGTGACACTACTTTCGAGTACAATCATATTTTATTCTTATCGAAGTCACTCATTCTGCCGGTTGCGGTAAATATTAGAGATGTTAACGTTCCGAGTTCAATGTCGAGAACTCTCAGCTCATTATGTCGTTGTGTGACAAATCCGCCTTGTTTACAAATCATGGCGTTGTCTAACGTACAGACTTGTCCGCATACACTAGTGGATACGTGGAGGGAATATCATCGACTGGCCAGCCATATTGTGGTTTGACAGCATTACAGAACTCCTGTTTAATCAAATTGGAGCCCATTTCTGGGAGAGGAAGTACTGTCAGCCACACCGATGACCCTTTTTCAGCTGCCAGGTCAAGCACCTTACCTGGTGTCTTTGTGTTTTCCTGGTCTTTCGCAACTGATTACTTTGTGTGCCGACTTACTAGATACTCGTCTGGTAGCTGGTGTGTTTAAGATGTTTGAGATGCTTAACGAGGTGCGTTGTCACTTTGACTGAGGAAGCGTACTCCCGTCTTGGATTTGCAAGGCACAGGCGCCTCCCAGGTAAATACGAGCGCTGGATGTTAGTATCTAGCTGATTACACTTGCGTTTCGTTATCCCAGTGATAAGTCCCAGAGATATTACATTCTCCAGTGGCTCTAGTAGACCCTAGTACCTGAGCAGTGTTGCCAGAAAGTAAGTCCACCGATGTTTTAAGCCTAAGGTGGAAACGGCATGGCATTCCTGTGACTGTGTCTAAGCGATCTTTGCCAATTAACCTATTTCACCAACCCAATCAGGCACCTGCTCATTGACGAATTCCTCTTGATGCTTTCGTGAGCCTATCGCTGCGCCCCGTTGTGCCTTCCATTCTATACTGTTATGTTAATGTCCGTTTCTTTAAATACTTCCTTCACACTTTCTGTCCTGTTCGGCTTTGTGGTAAGCCATCACTTCTTTTTGTTTGGAAAGAAGCCAAAATCTGGACCTAGGGTACTCTGCATACCCTACTATCTCATTTCTGTAGTATGACCTGTCCCACCAGTATCATTGGAGAACCGGCACTGCTTTGCTGTGGACGCCACCTGTAGACACGTGATCATAGGCTGGACGCTAAGAACAAAAAGAGCCATAGCGACCGGATCTCCCTGTGTGATCCCTTCTGCTCAGTGACAGGATCTTTTTACCGCCAGTGATAAGTTAATAATTGTCTCCACATCTTAGCCACGAACGTACCTATAACGTATACTTTTGTGTTGCTTGATGCTTGGGTAAATTAGTAACCTGCGTACTTAAAATTTGATGATGTTTGTGATGTTGCTTCATTGATGGTTTTTTCAGTGTTTATCCTCGGCGTAACTAGCAAACTCATCCTTGTCAGCAGATTCAAAAATCATGCACGATTGAACGACACAACGAAGCACCCTTTTCTTCGGGTTGCAAAAAAAAAAGGCCTCTAGTGGCCAGATCTCTCTTCATCAACCTCCCTTTGTTTTTCTTACCTCGACGTTCTAAATGGAATTAGGCCGAGAATTGCTTGAATGGATTACTATATCTAAATTGTTAATGAATAATCAGGATAAATTATCGCCGAGTAATTAAAAACTATAAGGCTGGTCCCAAAATGGACCTTGTGGAACCCCGGAAGTAACTGGTAGGTCACGTGAGAATGCACCAAGTACGGTGACACTTTACCACTGGTCTATGAGGTAGGAACTAAACCATCTTGGCAAGTTTCCGCCGAAAGCCGCTTCTTGGAGCTTGTGCAATAAAAGGTCGTGTCTGACTTTGTCGAACGCCTTAGACATGTCGAGGTTAACAGAGCCTATCTGACTTCCCTTATCCCAAAGTAAGCCGATACCGTCCAGCGATTCGAGCAAGTTGGTTATACATGATTTGCCACTCCGGAATCCATGTTGCCCGGCAGATATAAGCCCGGACAGTTGTTCCTTGATATTGTTAAGAACACAACGTTCCATAACTTTGAAGCGATACCGAGTAAGGAGGTAGGGAAGAAGTTTTCGACGTATGTCTTATCATTCTTCTTGTGGAGAGGTACTATGTATGCCAGCTTCCACTTACTTGGAATGTTATCCTCACGTAGAGATATAATGAACAACACGGTTGAAGACGGAGCGATGATAGGAGCGGTCTCTTTGAGGAGTCTGTTGGGAATCTCATCGGGACCGATAGCTTTTTCAGGTTTTAACGCCTTAAAAATTGATTGAACTTCTTGAACAGCCAGAGAAATGTCCGAAATGACGGAAATGTAGAGTCCTCTGTAAGCAGGATGAGTTTGTATTTGTATTGTCTACAAAAGCCGGTGTGAAGTATTAATTAAACATCCCTGATATATCTTTAGGGGTATCAGCAGTTGATCTTGTATTGCTTGTTTCCATGGAAACCTGCTCTGGGATGCTACGTGTCATGGAGTTTATGTTAAGAAATGACCATAGGCGTCCAGGATTGGATTTGAAGTCAATGTTCACAGACTCAAAGCTTGATCTGATCTGATCTGAGCCCGTAAGCTACGAAATTTCTCCCTCAGCTTGACGGATGGATGCTACTTGAGCTTCCTCCGTACAGACTCCTTTTTCTTGACCAGGTCGAGAATTGCACTTGACAGCCAAGGAACAGGGCAACGACCTTTCACGCGTTTTGTAGGAATAATGTCATCTACAGCAGCTAAAAAAACGGTCTTTCCAAGGTACATATATCCAGCAGGTATGCACTGTAATGTAATACTAATCTTTATGAAAAAAAAAAATTAAAATAAAACGATATGTGGCTAGAAATTTAATCCATGTTTAAAATAACTACGCTTAAAATACCGATCAAAAGCTGATGAAATCTAAAATTTCAGAGTCGAATTCTTTCTCTCCGTTGTCTTGACGTCAAACCCAGCATTCTTTGCATCGCAAGGCACTCTTCGCGTTAGAACCCCTCGAGCAGGTGTAGGCGCATTTTATTAAGGAAAAAAATGTTTTTGCCCTACTTTGCATATTGCTCTCTCTTCGTTAAAACTATCATTTTCGCGAGATGACTGTGTTATTTGAAGCTGAGCATTCTTGGCCCATTCCACCGGTTGTGGTAAATATTAGGGGTGTAAATGTTCCGTGTTCAATATTTTGTGGCTCTAGGCTCTCGTACGACATGGTATTTGGTTGGAAAAGCCTGACATCGAAGGATGCCGATCGTTGGTGTTCGCAGAATCCAGGTGCAAGAATGAGCAGCCTTGTGCTTTGTTAGCTCCTCTGTTCAGTTCTTCTCTGCTGATGTCTTGAGGGATGGGTTGGCCTTCCACATTGTTGCATACTGCACTTAAGAGTTCAGGGTCCAGGTCTCTCAGCTCATTATGTCGTTGTGTGAAATCATGGCGTGGTCTAACGTAAATAATTCTCCGCCTGCACACGTGGAATTGTGGAGGAAATATCACCGAATGGCCAGTCATATTGTAGTTTCACAGCATTACAGAAATCCCGTTTAGCCTGGCTGGTTACAATTGTGTTCCGTTATTGCAACAACAAGTAGTAGAGATTTTGCATTCTCCAGTGGCTCTAGTAGATCCTGGTTATTAGGAGGTAAGTCGACGGATGTTTTAAGCCTAAGGTGAAAGCAGCATAGCATGCCTGTGCCTCTTATCTGAGAAAACTTTGCCAATTGAACTACCTCACTCACCCAATCAGACGCCTCCTCACTGATGTAATCCTCCTGATACTCCCGTGATATGGCTATGAACTCTCAAGCGGTAGGTGGGTGGGGTTGGTGTTCTATAGTCAGCCATTCCATTATAGTTATGCATGGTCCTGCAAGTAACTTGACGGCTTTGACAACCGTCCAGATCTAATGGTCTGGTCTCCACTGCTTGGAGCTTGTCAGGTGTTACAGAAAGTGACTGGCTAGTTCTTGGTTTTGCCGCTGTGGCTTTCTCTAGTTGTTAGGTCATATCGTAGCGTCTGCTAACGGAGGTGCTTGAGGCTCGTCTAGAGCGGCTCGGATGGATGACTGCTGGAAGATCATCTTTTGTATCAGGAAAGCCATCCAAGGTTGTGTTTTTTACCCTCTGTAGAGTTGGCTCACAAATTTCTCTCTCTGGGTTTCATTGAGTTGAACGGAAAGGAAATGGTTGGTATGAATGCGATCGACCACTTGTTCTGAGCGGGTAAGCTCCCAGTCCTTCATGAAAGCTCTCGGCAGCATCCTTTTCCTACGCTTGTTGCTTATCTCGTAGTCATACTGCTGAAGTGGTAACAAGGCACTCTAGCTTCTTGGGTGCTGATGCTAAGGACTTCTGCATAATAAAGACCAGGGCTTTTTGATCGGTCCGCAGGATGACTTTCTTAACGAACACATATTGGTGGTTATGCTCCGTGCCAAGGCCGGGAACAAAAATTACTTCTCGATCTTAGAGTACTTCCTCTCTGCCAACGACAGTGTCACTGGTTCACCATGCCGCATTAGTAAAAAGTCAAGTCTATTCTTGGACGTATCTCCTTGGCCCTCAGTTGGGTCACCCTTTCTAAAGTACTTAAGTTCTGCGTTAAGTTCTGCCGTTCTGGTCAGGAGTCCAGATCCACTTACATTCTTACATGTCAGTCCGCTCTACTAAGACTGAAATTTGTTTAGCGCTCGAAAATTGTGTTCATCTTGCCAAGCAATAATTATTCCACATCTCGAAGACTGTATCGATCCTACCTTTCTCTTCCTTGGAGGTAAAGGTTAAACCAGAGTGTATATATCGAGGGCTTCTGACGCGATGTATGTGATGGGAGACACTACTCGATAGATACCAGCTTCGAGTGTAAATGGAGGGTAAATTCCATGTTTGACAGGTTTAATGGCCTACTAGCCTAAAAACACATGGTTCTACAAGGTCACGATATCTTGCACCACAGTCCTATCATTACAAGACCCTCCTACAATTTGGGAGGAAAAACAACAAAACATGCATAATTTTATCAATCATAGCATATCAATCATAGCATTATCGATTTTATCGATCATAGCATATTATAAAAATCCTATTCGGATTTTCTTTAACTGAGAAATTAAAACTTGCGACCGGTATCTATACTTGATTACAAGCAGATGTATTGAAAATGAAGAAGATGCGACTAATGGGTACATCTCTCGACAGCCTCGTATAATCAGCATTCCAGGATAAATAAAGTTTACCTTGCTTTATACAGATTGTCTATTTATCGCAGAATTGAAACTTGAATTGAAAATTGAAGTGATGGTCACATCCTCTGGACCAAAATTAATGCACAATGAATAAGACTCTTAGAGAGCCTTAATGAGAGACTCGAATAAATGATATAGTGCCTGAGTCCTCTTTTCATCCATCGAAATCAAGGACAATTGAACGAAACAACGAGACGCACTTCCCTTTTGGATAGTAAAAATAGGCCTTTAAGGGCTATTCCCCCACTTCCCCCGTTTCCCAACTCAACGCTCCAAAGAAAATAAGGCTGAGAAGTGCTTGAATGGATGACTGTATAAATCATTAAAGATTAATTTGATTTTATTGGGGTGAATAATCACCAAGTAATTAAAAACTACATCCTCCCTGCATGTAAGATGGATTCCGATCTCAGCTTTTTATAGCGGGGGCTGATGGGTCTATCAAGACTAATGTATCAAGCAATAATACAAATCTGTGACTTTAGCGACACAGTCTAATTATTATAAAGCCTTGAATGCCACTAATTGTCCCTGAAATTATCTGTTTACGTTCTATTGTCTTCCTTTTAAAATGTCAGCAGGATTAAAACTAAGAAGAATAGTCCTTACTTTTTACTTTACATATATTTTAGTTTAATATTGGGGACGTATGAAACAGGTCTATAAAAAGTCAGAAGACAAACTATGTGCCTCCACTTATGAAAGTTAAGTGCAGGAACTGTGTATGCTAGAAATTTCTTATTTTTTAATGTTCTAATATCCTAACAAAGTCATATTCTACAAGAACCGATGTCTTCTTTTCCGTTTTTTACACAAAGAAACCTAAGGTAGCATTACGAATTATAATATGGCTCAAAACTAATTGAAACTTGTTGGTTTTTTTTAATTTTTAAGCACTGAGAACAACTGAGTGCTTTACACATTGTAAAGCTGGAAAAGTGAGATAACATCTCTTCACAAGAAGGTTCAACTTGAATGTTTGAATAAATTTGTGACTTGCATAAGTTAAATTCGACCTGACCAGTTGTCTTATTTTGTGTTGCTTCATTGATGGTCTATTGTTTATTTTTCTTTACCTAACAAATGTATACTTTATAGCAGATTTAAAATCAAGCGCAACAAGAAGAAACTTTCTCATCTGAAGGCATTCTTTACAAACAGAAGAAAGAGTCCGAACTTACAGGCCATACAGCTCGGTATTGTTACTGAATATGCCTGATGGTAATTCCTTCAACTGATTGTAGCTTATATTCCTGCCAAGAATAGATAGAGGGTGGTGTTTCACGATGTATTCAACAATTACGTTGAATTGAAGGGTGTATCCGGTAATGCTGTATTTCCTTGCATGCTTTGATATGATATCTATGTTGCCCTGTGCGAGATGGATCTTAGGCATTCTTTATAAAAAGAAGAAAGGGTCCTAACTTACAGGATGGACAGCTTGGTATTGTTACTGAATATGCCTGATGGTAATTCCTTCAACTGGTTGTTGCAAATATCCCTGCCGAGAATTGGTAGAGGGTGGTGTTCATTACCATGTATTCGATAATTACATTAAATCAAAGGGTGCATCCGGTAATGCTGTACTTTCGTGTGAGCTTTGATAGGGGGGCTCAAACAAATCTATGTAATCATTTCTTTTCTATCAGCCATGAATATAGCCTATTTTGTGCTTAACCAGAACTGTAAGTGAGCTCGTTCCATTTTCACGTTAGGTATTTTTTCTTTATTTTTGGAGACTGTGCCTTAATTCTTAGATTTGGGAGCTCTATGTAAACCCAGAGCCTGAAGGAGGGGGAGGGGCATTGGTTAAATACCCATTAACACTAAAAAAGCAGGGGTGGGGGGGGGGATTTCGCAATCTCTAGCGGGGAGGCTCCTCAAATTAAGAAGAATTTATCGGGTAATTATTACTATCCGGGTGAAAGTGGTGCTTCGAAGGATTGTGTTCGGAACCAATTCCAACGTTTCGATAAGTCCAGCGGAGGTTATCCTAAGGGTCGAGTAAAGAAATATTGTCAGTCGACAACTATCCTTCGCAGGACTACCCCCATCCGGACGATCAGGCCACAAGATCACACGTCAGTCCGTGTCACTGACACAGTGACTGAAATAATGAGTCCAGGTACACTTCAGGTTTTCATGTAAAGGTTGGGCGAAGCTAGTCATGATTTTTGGGAGCTAGAAAGACTCAACATTACAACCGCAGATTACACGGGGAGGAGTCCTTTTGTTCACTGTTACTCAAATTCCTATCAAGAATCATTACAAACGTGTCTGACACAAATAACAAATAGTCTTGGCTTACAGCCACTCCAGCTGGGTATAATTACTGAAGATTCCTTGGGGCAAGTCCCTCAGCTTGTTGTTTCTTAAGTGCCTATCAAGATAACGTTAGAACGTGTAAAGTACATGCTGAGTACAACCGCTACGATATGTGTGCTGCAACCGTTGTTGAAATCGAGAGTTAAGACTTAAAATGAGTTTAGATTCTTCGTTAGCGTGGCTTGACAGCTAATTACACTCTTTGATCAACCCGATAAAGCAAATCCTTCAATTCCCACTTTGTTATTAAACTACACGCTGTGTTTATAACTGTTTAATTACACCCACAATTTTGACATAGCAGGCGGAAATTTCCATGCAATTGAATTAAAGCTTTTTCCACGGCAATTCACACTAACGATAGTTTGGTGGAGGACGTCACATTCGCAAGAGCCTGGGCACTCTAAAATGAGGCAAGAAATGATTGGCCGTTAAAATTCGTCAACAAAGGCTTCAAATTTGTAAGACTTAAGTCAGTTGTTTGGGCAACGAAGAATATTTCACTTTGATAGAACATTACTGTAAAATCACAATTACCGAGATTAAACGAACACTTCAGAGTTACGATATAAATTAACTGGTCATGAGTCAAAGATGAAAACTGGATTGAAAAAACGAACTTCAGGTACACTCTATGCAGGCGCCAAAATCGACAAACTGGTAAAGTAACTTCACTTGAAATAGAAACAAGTTTAAGTGTACAAATGTGAATTTCCTTTGGTTATCATCATATACGCCTTCCCCTTTACTAGATAACTATCATGCCAATAATTAACATTCAAACCTAAAAACAACATACAAATTAAATTAAAGGGATATAGAAAGATCACTTTTGAAAGGTCAAATAAGATCCAACCACCAAAGTAGCTTAAACGTTTTTGGGGTGGTTAGAATTTTGAGCAAATGAAAAAGTACAGGTTTAGACAATCCAATTATACAAAGTACTGATATACTTCAACAAAACAATAATACCTCACCTTCAATTCTGAGGCTGATGTTTCTTCTTAATACCTCTCCATCTCTTCTTACCTCGCAGTTGTAATTCACGTTGTCTTCTGAAGTTACTTGAAGTTGAAATGTTATGCTGGTACTATTTTGAACAGTGACACCATCTTTTCTCCATACAATGTATGGAGCTGGCGCACCTTTCACTGGGCACCACAGTTTAGAGGTTCTGTTCAAAAATACATACTGCGTATTTGCAGCTTGATCCAACGTAGGATTGACTATAATAGATTTCAAAGAAAAAAAGGGAAGTAATTGTTGGAATAATTATGGTGTATGTATGCAGAAAACCTTAGAAACAGTTCGGGAAGATAATTCGTATACATGCACATCAAAAAATATTCTAACTCTGACACAATTCAGTGTTCAGGCCAAAGTAACATACGGATTCTATTTGTATCCTTCCCCTTCCTTTGTCTCAGCCTGTCTGTCTGTGGATTTAAGGATACGGTAGACCTTCGAGTGCCAACTTTTTATTTTTTTATGTTTTAATTTTTTTTTTCATGTCAAACTAAGCATTATTGATTTCACTATAATTTTCAAGAACATTTTGGTGAGATATTGAAATGCGGGCGAAAACCTCTGTTATCCGTCTGCGTTTAAAACTAGCATGTGAATGGAGAAAGATTAAAAGGAAAAGAGTCCATAGGTGAAAGTAAAAAAGAAGCCTGGCTTTCAGCAAACGAAGTAAAGAAATTCGTTGCGGAATGGCGAAATAATCTCACAAAGTGGATAAGGCCTTGTAGTTTTGGAAATTTTCGCTGCTCGCAGTCGATCAGCAACCATTCATTTTTGCCGCGGCGTCCTTAGGCGGCTTTTTACGTTGAAAGAAAGAAGAAAAAAAAATTGAAATCAAAATTGCCGTTCAGCAGAATTGAACTTAAGGTCTGTCACGGGTTACTGTTAAGTAGTTACCGTAAATCCTGTTTTTGCAAGGAACCTCCTGAGACTCTGCAGGACGCTTCTATGATTTTATTAGGGGTTGGTATTTTAAGATTTTCCGAGTTTTGACATAACTTGACATGTGTTCACCCAAAGACGTGAATTACCGGGAAAACCTCAGAAGCATAAAACAATCTACGTCGTTTGCACGTGAAGGTGCATTTTTTTGAAGAGTCAACAGGGCATGTAAACTTTACTTATTGCCTTGTAATTTGGTCTGAAGACTCCCAAGATATCAACCTAAACGACCGTGTGAGGGAATTGCGTCTTTCAAAATGGATCTCCGTGATGGCCTCTAACGTAATGTAGACCGGTGAAGTTTTGATTGGTAAACTTGACAGTAATAGACCTCGAAGGTCTACCGTATCATTAACTTGGTAGTTATTACTTCTACAGAATAAAACGTGTAGGCGAAGTAACAATTGCTCAATACAATTTGATCTACAATTTGACCTACGAACATGACGCCATCGACGTTGTTCATCCTAGCAGTATGCAGGACGCGTGTCATATGAACTTCATAATAGACCTCGCTCACCGTCAAGTCTCTGTGGCTCAGTGGTAGAGCGTCGAAGCGCGGAATCCTGGAGTCTGAGGTTTGATTCCTCATGGGGACTCAGAATTTTTTTTTTCGTCCTACGCTCGAGACTAGACGAAAAACATCTTTTTCTACATGTTTACCAAGCTCAAAACCTACCACCTCTCTTACTCTATTAACCAAAATTCTAGTTGTTTCTGGAATTTAGAATTAGTAATAGATATATATCTATATGCATATATATAGGTATGTATTGATTTATTGAAAGAAACATCATGCCTGTTTCATTGATGGATCTGGCAGTATAGAATACGTCGAAGTTATAGAGACCTGTCCCGATAAATTTCAACCACATGTATCATCCACTGGATCTCACTACTCCAGTTCCGTAATCTCCACAGAATTCACCAAGAAGATTGGTTGACTGACTGCTGCCATCACGAATTTCAAGATTAAGTCCCCATAGACATAGTCGTGGAATGTCGCTGCGTATTGTAAAGTTTAGTTCCACATAATTTCCCCGTGAAACTGAGAGAAATTTTTTCCCGTCAAACTCCTGGACTCGTTTCCAATCTTGTGCACGTGCTTGCGTATCATACTCAATCAGACCTGCAATAACTGCAACGAGTCAATTAGTCTGATTGCAACAAAAACAACTTATAGTTATTATGAAGAAATTATAAATGATACATTAAGACCAAGAAAAAAGACAGTGGCTTGCAAAAAAACTGAGCTCTGTCTTGCGAGCACAATTACTCCATTTATTGAATTTTAGACCATTAAACAAATCCTTAATAAAAATATACTTTACTTTATTTTATACTCCGCGCAGGAGAGAGTGAAGTAGTACCCACAAATCGACCTCTGCTCCAGCTGGGACAAAACGAATGACGATTTCAAACATTTGAGTTAAATTAAATTTTAAAAAAATCAATTTATTACCCCGCAGAGGTTATCCTAGCTTGACAGAAACAAAATATACAAAAGCTAAATGAAGAAATAAGCACAGACACACCCCACCCCACCCATGGAGCCTCCCCTCCTTCATAATTAGGAAAAAAAATGAGAAAGCTTAAAATTTTTAGATAATGGTTGTAAACAACCAAGGCGCTTACAGAAAACAAGGATGAAACTCCACTTGGCCATTGAAGATACCATCACAATGTTGTGTGCTCTAGAAGTAAAGTTCATATGCTTAATTTTTCCTTATTCACTGTAAGCTTACATCAAGCCAACAGAGATTTGTAAACAAAATCCATGTAGACACAGTGAAATGCAATTATTGTTTTCAAATGGAAAATTATGTTTATGTATGCTTTTATCTTCGACGAAAGTGATTCTTTTTTTTCTACGAACCATTATTTCACCTGAGTTTTGGAAATCATTGCTAGTTTGAGAACCAACTCTAGTGTATTGAAAAGAAGCCGAATCTCTTGTTCGGTCCATTACATAGTTTGGGACCAAAATTGAAAACAACAAGATCATTTATTATACGGTTTATTCTCGATAGTCCATAAATGATGAATCTCGTTTTTCTCGACACCTATTTCCTGAAAAAAAAATGTTGATATGTTGAGAGAGTTAACTCTTTTTTAAATCTGAAAGTGGGATAATGTACTTTAATTACCGAGGCTGATGTCATCTAATATCAGCATAAAAAAATATTAATTATTGGAACCCTTATGACTGATGGATGACTTTTCTGCATTCAGAATCTAAATATAAATCGAATTCGAATGCTGTCTTTTTTTGAGCTTTCAATATTTCATGGTAAAGGAGAAAAAAGCTCCTGCCTATGGTCGGCAAAAGCCAACAAGAAAGATTAATAAACCGGTTGTAAAATCTTTCGTTGGACTAAGAATTCCAAAATAGGAACACGAAATAAAAAGAAAAAATAATTGAAAGAGCAGCTTTGTGAATATAGGTTTTTGTCTTGTTTTAACGCGTGGAGTGATATATGTATCTAAGGAAGCTGTAGCATTAGGCTTTGCATTGCATGCTGGGTTAAAGGTCGGCCATTATGAATAAACCTCGTGCTAGCTTGTGTTTACTCGGTCTCTTTTCTTCTTCGTCTGATACTACAGAAGCCATATGTGAAATAATTTAAGCGCTTGTATTCACCTTATAAGAAAGCAATTTTTATATTAACTTCATCTACATAGAGTCGGCAATTTTCGGATAAAAATCGCTGTTTCCCTTTTATTTGATCATAGACAGGTAGTAATAATAATCCTTTATTCACTGTAATTACTAAAAATATTTACAAAATAATGATAAAATCCATAAAAATCGAAAAAAAAAACATGAAAATGTCAAATAAAAGTCTAAGAACAACTAACGGATACACGCTTCGTTTACGTTAACTGCTTGAACTTTGAATAAGAAGATAATTGGAAAAAAAGTAATAATAGTAATATGAGGAATATTAAAAGTTTTAATCCTAAAAATCTTGCTAGTTCGCTACCGATTCCAAAGCCCCTACTAATCCTAAATGTGAGGAATAGCAAAAAGTAGTAAAAGCGAGTTCCAATTTGATTCCTTATCACGATTCCTTTTTTTTTTTTTTTTTAAATGACCTTAAATATGCGCACGAAATTTTGTAGAGCGGATAATTATTCTTCTTTTCCTTCCTTAACCAAAATATCTTGGAAAAGAGGCCATTCAAAGTATCTCGATAAGTTCATATTATCAGGTTTAAATTACGCACTCCATCAACATGCACCCGAAATGGACCAGTCTCTCAATTCTCGCTTACAGACTACTTAACAACCCAATAGAATAAGAAATTGGAATTCTAATGTGATCACTGAGCTTAGTTAGAATTCAGTTACGAGATGAATCATTGATAAACTTATTGCTAATTCATGGCGACCGATAAAAATATTCCATACTATATTTGGCGCTTTTCATCCTCTAAACAAGAAATAGGTGATTTTTATTCCTTTGGAAAAGCTGAACAAGATCCCGACCGTTGCGCAAAGTAAATATTATGTTCATGCATTTTTAATGTAAGGAAGAAAGAATGTACAAATTTTTTGGAATTTTCCTTCCCTCAAAGAAAGTGCTTCTCTGTTCCCTTGTGGTGCTCTCCAACCTCTTCGGCAAGAATACTGATGGCGCATTTAGAGTTTTGGAGGAAATAAATTGAAATCCTCGCGCTGTAAATAGTTATCCTTTTATCCGTCACTCAACTGATAATTTTACAAGCTTCCTGCTTCCTGTTTGCGCTCTGATGTCATTTGAATTTTTCATTTGATCGAGTTGATCGTTTTCCAAAATTCTCAACACCATTTTTCTTCACAATATAACGATGGTGGTAGAGGGAAATGAGATTTCGATGAATTGAATGAAGTGTTTTCATGAATTGATTCAAGTTTTAATCATTTTGTCGTGTACTGGTTTTAACAGGGCGTAAAATGCACATCTAGAGCATAACTCACAGATACTATGGTTATAAACTGAAAGGAATCGAGTTGATTTTGCAGTGGAAAAATATTTTAGACATATTAGAAACTGTATTGTGGTAAAGCACGTAGCATATTCATCAACAGGATCGACATCTGTACTGACTGTGTACATGTAGTTATCTCGCAATAAAAAGGAAGGCTCGCCACCTTCAGATAAAAAGAGCTCGTAACAGAATAATTAGGTACTTCATTGTTCTTAAACTTACCTTAAATTCTAAAACCGTTACTATTCGTTCTTTTTGGTAAGAGAACGGCTATTGCCCTTTAAACAACAGATCTTTCAATATCTATATATATATATACTAGTTATATTTTGCATAATTTATGGTGCGAATGTCGCGAGAAACTATTCAAAAGAGTTTTTTTAATCTTTAGATGAAGAAAAGCCACAGAAATGTCAGGTTTGCAATTTTGTGGTTTAACCGGTCTCGTTCTTCTCAAAGTAAAATCTGCTTAATATCATCATATATTGACGATAGAAGGAGAAATTGCGCTTTTATCACTCTACTGCAAAAATTGCAGCACATCATCAAAGAACTGACAGGAAAAAAGATCTGTATGCGTTGCGCGCTTTCCATATCACGTAAAAGGATAATTAATTCAGCAATTTTTCAATTTCTCATCAGGACATAGATTTTGAACAAGGCTTCTGGAAAGACTACACAAAATCGAAGAGTTGTAAATGTTTTTTTAAGATTATGTCCGTTACTCTGTGAATATAACTGTTTATCGTTCACAAACTGACTTCTTCGTGCCTTTTTTCTCAGGTGCCATTTGACTTTCAAATTAACGTTTGAACAACTTACAAGGAATATGTTTCCCTTTCAAATAAAAATACCACTACCAGTAAAATACCACTACAAAACATACATTCTCGTTTATTATTTCGGGGATAATACTACTATTTGTGTTTTTCGAAGAATTAAGACTCTTTTCTACGTCGATCAATTAGTTAATTAATATGTTTAACTTTTTTCGTGTCCTTTGTTGCTCAAAAAAGGCGGGAAATGCACCTAACAATAACATAAAAATCACAAAAATGGAGAAAAAGAAACTAAAATGATCGAATTACAGAAGTTCAGAAGCTAGAATAGTTTAGGATAAATATTGTGGTAACAAACAGAAAAAAATAATTTCATCGAAGGGATCGCCATCTGTCAACATCTAGGAAGCTTATTTCCTATCAACAAAAAAAATCACTCTACTTTCAAATCTAACTTTTGTACCGTAAAGTGAGCGAGAGAGATGAATTAAACTATTATGAAATAAGAACAGAAAGAAACGAAGCTCTTATGTTTAGTACCTGAATGTTGATTGTCCCTTTACTCTGAAAGAATCTGATCGCATTTATCCGCATAAGCACAAGACAATTAATTCACACAGGGGTAAAGGGTTTTACAGCTGTTTTAACTGTTGTTTTTAATAAATTGAGAGTTTTAAATAGACAAAAATTTCCATCACGTAATTCCCTAAGTCCACGTGTACCTCAAAAGAGGAACTGAAATAAGGTATATTTCTTTTCGTTTTTTTTTCTTCTCCCTTTTCTCTTTGAGCAGTTTTAAAAACTAATTTATATAACGTTGCAATGAACTGAATAAACTGACTAAATTATATGACTAACGTGACTATTCATCCGCAACCAACGCTTTTATTATTTCATAACAGTATTTGACTTTCAAATCCAAATTATGCCAAATTTTTTTTTCCCTAAATACATTTTTTTTATTTTTTTATTTTCATGAACACTGACTTACTTTTTTGAACCGAGAATCCAAAACTACGGATCTCATCTCAAAAGCATTTTCATTTTCTTCTTTTATCAACTTCTCGAAAACGAAACTTATTTCCGCGATGTAATGTCCCTGCATTGAAAATGACTCGTCAGTGGAAAGATAAATATGTTTTTTACCGACTGGGAGGTTCTTAGAGTTTAAATCTCTGTTAGAGGGCAGGATTTTCAAGTTTTCACCACACGGACCTTCCTCAGCCGGTTGATAGTTTACCATCACTTTCTCTTGTTTTCTCAGTTCGTGAACGAGCGGGATTTTAAAATTTTGTGATCTGATTGGGTCTAGGAACGGGCAATCCCTCTTCTTCTCTTACCACCCAGCCACCCACCCCACCCCACCCCCCCTTCCGTACACCCACACACCCACACACGCTCACAGCGGGTGATATCCGTCGGGTGATGAGTTGCGTTATATGTAGATATCCATTTTTTGCCAGTGGGGGACAGCGTGTTTAAAGCCTTGATCATGGATCACTTGTACTAGGGCCGACCTTAAGCAGGCAAATGACTTATGTAAATTTTTACTCCTCAAATCATTTTCGTTGTTTGCGTAAAATTGGTTTCCAAACAAATTTGTTATCGCAATTCGCTGAACAAAATTTAAGCATAGTTATGAGTTCTTCTAAACTAAACTTTCGGTAAGTTCTTTCAATTCGGGCTTCCACATCAGAAACCGAAAGAATTCAGTGAGCGAAAGCTGAATTAAACCCCCTCGTTTCTTGTAAAGTTATCTCTTGAGTTAACCATGGGAAGGAAATAAGATGTAGAGGCGCCATTACGAACAAACGAATAAATTCTACTAACCGTGACTTTCCATGTCATTTAGTGAGTAGCATTACCATTGCATATTATAATAAAGTTTGGATATAACGCGCGCTGTCATTGGTTGAAAGAGCGTGCTCTATGAGAGTATAGAGCATAGAGCTGAGCTAAAGCTGTCACGCCATCTGCCAAATTGTATTATGTTCGACCTTTTCCGGGACTTCTTTTTAGCTTTTTTTCCGATAATTGAAAGTGAAATTTCGGAACAAGTGAGCCGGCAAGTAGCAACAGAAGAACCAAACAAAGGTTTGTAAACATACCAGGCGCCGTAATTTACGTTATTAAAACGTGAGCAGATACGAAAATCCTCAAAGGAAAAACAAAATAGACATTCCGATAAAGATTTTCACGCTCAGTTAGATTGCAAGCTTACTTACGGTAATAAAAATCAAACACATCCAACACTCGTATAGTATATAAAGTTCAGAGTTCAAAAACAAAACAGAAATGATGAAAAATATAACCAAAC